>NC_136269.1:66654195-66797047 GCF_964187855.1 Myxine glutinosa | reverse complement strand
AGCACGTTTACAACAATCTAAGTGGGAGAATGCATGCTTTTTATAGTAGAATATGCAAGAGCTAAGGAACCATGTTAGGAATACAACTTTTGACACCACGTGGACTTCAGTTAATGATGATGATGGATTCATAGCCAAATAAGGATCAAGGAATTTCTATGCAAAGTTCCCCAAAAGGAAAACACAAAACAGATTTCAAATATTTCTGAATGTATCTCTGGATTTTCTGAATCTGGATTTCTGAATCCATCTCCCTTCCCCAAGTGAAACACCTCACCTGAAATAGGTTGTGTATTAGGAGGTATATGAGGTTGGGGGTGGAACAACAACTGCTGTGGAACAACAATTGTTCCAGGCAGGATCACGTGTGGCTCACTCCTTCATTCACTTACAAGTGTTGACATGTGCAGAAAAGTCATCAGTATATTATTGTGGCTTTGCACAATGCAAAACGAGAGTGCAAACGGTGCTATTCTTCCAGTGAAATTGAGTAATTTTGGACTTTATAAGTGAGTTATTGGGCCCTTTTATCTACTGAATGTTGCCAAGTGTTGAGGTCCACGATATATTTTTTCTTCCAAATTTGGTCGCAATCCCATTTGCGGTTTCGGAGAAGAAGTTTCAAGTGTTTACGGACGGACGGACTGATGACGCGCCATCGCATAAGCTCCCCTGAACTTCGTTCCAGGTGAGCTAATAATAGCCAAACAGATGGTGCCGATATCTTCACTTTGAAAACTAGCCAAAGTAATTCTTCACCATTGAGTCTTCACCATCTACATACACTTTATAGTGTATGTAGATGTGTAGCAAAAAAAAACGATATGTAGCATGACATTTGAAAAAGTTGTGGATGAGATGGTTAGGCGACAAGAACAAGCAGACTTGATTTTGGGTCATGTGTAAAGGAAAAAGTGGAAAAAAAATCCTGTGAAAAGGCCGAATGGCTCAAATCTGTCTTTGCTTCAAAATCTTGTGTGCCAAAGTGCTTGTGCTTTCTGTGCACAAACCCATCGCTTTCTGTGGCCATCTTACCCAGTCAAACCCAGCTGCTCCTGGATTTGATGCAAAGTCGGTACAGGTATATGTATAATGATGTAATAATGTGGGCAGAGGCATATCAGAATCGAAGGGGTTGACAGAATCGAAGGACAAAAGCAAAAGTTTCAATTTTTTTCCATAAATATGCTTGAAATTTCAGACAAAAATCAGTTTTTTGGATAAAAGTGGTATTGAATTGTGTCAGACATTGTTAAGCTATCCAATCATCCTTGGCTTTCAATTCTGCATCTTTTGGTACCAGAATCAACTCTGGGGGTCAAACACAGCTTGAGAAATCGTCAATTTAGGCATTTTTTGAGTCGTCTGCAACTGTTTTTTTTTTTTTTTTTTTTTTTTTAGTATACTGAATCGAGGCTCGTGAAAGAGCTAACATTTACTTCACAAACAAATCAACCAGACAAACAAAATATATAAAAAGCGGGAGCGGAAAACAAGATGGGGAGAGAAGGTGAAGCACACAAACACACCATTTGAGAGCAGGGAGATGTGTGGAAGGGAGAGGGCTTGGGGGGAGGAGGCATGGGAAGGGGGGGGGGGGGGTGGAGGGAGAAGTATAAAACACAAGGACACCAATGACTTCCAGGACAGAAGTTGGTATTTCAAAAAAGTGGAATTGGGGTGAAATTAGCGGGGGTAGAAAAGATCAAGGTTTTGGATGGGGGAAGATAAGAGATGGTGGTGAACAGCTGTTTTAAAGACCTGGAGGGTGGAGTGGGATTGAAGAGAGTGAGGGAGTTTGTTCCAGAGGCGGGAGAAAAGAGGAATGAAGGAGTGAAGGTGAGCAGAGAGTCTTGATTTTGGCAGTTTGACCATAAGAAGGTTGCAGGCAGATCTTGTGCGACCTGTAGGAATATTTGCGGGACAGAGCCCAGAGAGAGCTGGGGGGGCAAGGCCAGAGAGGAGTCGGTAGAAGATGGAAAGACCACCAACCTGCCTGCGGTGAGTGAGTGAGAGGCCCTTGGAGTTAGCTTCATCGCGGGAGATTTCAATGATTCTGAATGCTTTGGTTTCAACAGCGTGAAGACGAGCTAGGTGTGAGGCAGGAGCACCAGCCCAGAGGGGAGAGCAGTATTCCATTGAACTGCGGATGAAAGCCTTGTATGTGGTGAGGAGCTCAGGTGTGCCAAGGAAGGACTTCGCACGACGGAGGATGCCCAGTCGGCGACTGGCTTTGGAGGCCAGATTTGAAATGTGGTTTTCCCACGAAAGATCATGGCAGATAGTGAGACCCAAAAGCTTGAGTGACAGAACTTCTTGGAGAGGATTATTCAGAAAGTGGATGGGAGGGTTGTCCAGTCGGTCTTTTCGGAGAGACATCGTAAGAGTGTGAGATTTGTCAGGATTGAAAGACATGTTCCACTTGTTTGCCCAGTCTGTGATTTTGTCCAGGTCTGCAGAGAGTGAGGAGGCAGCAGACTGCCGATCTGAGGGATGAAGAATGGAGCGACAGAGAGTAGAGTCATCAGCAAAGAGATACAGAGGATTTTCAAGAGAGTCAGAGAGATCATTGATGAAGACCAGAAAAAGGACAGGGCCTAGAACACTGCCTTGTGGAACTCCAGCCTGAACAGGAAGAGGAGATGAGAGAAACCCATTCAGGGCCACACGTTGACTACGACTAGAGAGGAAGTCCGCCAGCCATGCGTGGAGATTTCCATGGATACCAAAAGAGGAGAGTTTGGTGAGCAGAGCGGGGTGCCAGACCGTATCGAAGGCACGTGATATGTCAAGGGAGACTGCTCTAATTTCCTGTTTGGCATTGAGGACCTCCATCCATTGTTGAGAAAGCAGAAGCAGCATGTCCAGAGTAGAGTGTCCAGGTCTGAAACCAAATTGATGATCAGAGATCAAGCCATTGGAGAAGAGGAAAGATTTCATATCTGAAGCAATGATGGATTCCATGACTTTGCTGATAATTGGGAGAAGGCTGATTGGTCTGTAGTTGCTGGGATCTGTTTTTGCACCTTTTTTGTGCAAAGCGGTGATGTTTGCAGATTTCCAAGCAGATGGAAGATGACCTTGAGCAAAAGAGAGGGTGAAGAGAACAGAGAGAGGGAGTGAAAGAGCGGAAGAACAGGATTTTAAGACCCGTGGGCGTGGGCTGATGCCGTCAGGTCCAGTTGCAGAATCCGAGTCGAGGGTTGACAGAAACTTTTCCACCTTGTCAGGAGGAAAGGACACAGAGTCCAGGAGCAGCTGGGTACGACTGGGTACGGTGGGTACAGAGAGGGATGGGTTTGGGACACAAGATTTAGAGGCAAACACAGAGTTGAGGC
The DNA here is from genome assembly GCF_964187855.1 of Myxine glutinosa. Taxonomy (NCBI): domain Eukaryota; kingdom Metazoa; phylum Chordata; class Myxini; order Myxiniformes; family Myxinidae; genus Myxine; species Myxine glutinosa. The sequence continues at coordinate 66,793,709 of NC_136269.1, read as the reverse complement.
ATTCAGCTTTTTCGCGTGCGGAGTCAGCCGTGTGGCCATTTGAGGTGAGGGAGGGGATGGAGGGGGAACAAACACCAGAAACAGATTTGACCAGACGCCACCAGGATTTGGAAGAGGGAGATAGATAAAGAGAGTTCGGTCCTGAGAACGGAGAGATATTGTTTCCTGGCTCTCCTGAGCGTGGACACACACTTGTTTCGGGCTTTGTGAAAGGAAATGAGATTTCCTTCCGTTGGATTTGCTTTCCAGGAGACGAAAGCAAGTTGTTTCTGGGCAATAGCCTCACCACAAGATTCCGTGTACCATGGACGGGAGGAAGGGTATGACAACAGAAGACGAGATGGGATAAATCTGTGCATGAGAGAGAGCAGTTTGCTTTGGAAGAATTCCCAGGAAGAATTTATGTCAGAGGCAGTTGAGATGGGAGACCAGTCCAGATGATTGATGGCTGCTTGAAGACCGTGCCAGTTGGCCTGAGTGAAATGCCAGACTCGTCGACGCTGAGGAGGCTCTCTGAGAATGGTCAGAGAGATGTCCACTTTAACAAGCACATGATCAGAAGAGCCGATTGGAGCAGAAGAAGAGCAGCAGACATTTTCAGGGAAGTTAGTCATAACCAGGTCCAGAAGAGAAGATGCTCCGTTGACTGAAATCCGGGTCGGGAAATTGACAGTTTGTGTCAGTCCCAGTGAGTCACAGAAGTCCTTTGCTGAAGAGCCATGGCTGGTGAGAGAGGTACCCACACCCAGCCAACTGGCATGGTGACAGTTGAAATCACCACATATGAGGAAGTGAGAGTTGGGATGGGTAGATAGAAGTTGGTCCATATTCTCAGACAGCGAGATGTAGATGGAGTCATCACTGTTTGGTGGACGGTACAACACACATGTGAACAAAAGGTGGGAGCGAAGGGGAAGCCGTAGCCAAAGGTATTCCTGGGGGTGAGATGGAGAGAGGGCAGTGCAGGGCGAGTGAGGAAGAGAGTTTTTTATAAAGATAGCAACCCCACCTCCAGGACGAGGCTCAGGTCTATCATACCGGAGTAGGGAGTAACCTGGGAGAGATACCAAGGAATCAGAGACATCGTGAAGGAGGAAAGTTTCTGTTAAGCAGATCACGTCTGGTTTGTCAGAAGCAACCTGTATGGAGAGATCAGACATGTTTGAGCGAAGGCCCCGGATGTTTGAGGTCCATACTGTTAAGGAAGAGGAAGGGGGAGCATCGGATACAGAACGGGGGGGGGGGGGGGGGGGGGGGGAGCGGTAGGGTAAGATGTGGAAGAGGAGGAAGAGGTAGGGAGAGCTGTTGAAGGTGTGTCAGAGATTACAGAATATGGTAACGGGCTGTCTGACCGTAAAACGTCAATATTTTTGAATTTTTTTTCCATTATTTTGTTCCTGATACTCACTCACAACTTTTAGCTAAATTACATTGAATTAGGAAAATCACCTCCGATTTGGCCCAGCCTACTGCCCACGGGTCCTAAAATCCTGCTTTGCTGCTCCATCAAACCCTCTCTGTCCTCTTCACCCTCTGTTCCTCAAGGTCAACTGCCATCTGCTTGGACACCAGCCAACATTACCGCTTTACACAAAAAAGGTGCAAAAACAGATCATTGCAACTACAGACCAATCAGCCTGCTCCCAATTTATCAGCAAGGTCATGGAATCAATCATTGCTTCCAACATTAAATCCTTACTCTTCTCCAATGGCTTGATCTCTGATCATCAATTTGGATTCAGACCAGGTCATTCTACTCTGGACATGCTGCTTCTGGTGTCTCAACAATGGATAGAGGTCCTCAATGCCAAACAGGAAATCAGAGCTGTCTCCCTTGGCATATCACGTGCATTTGATGCGGTCTGGCACCCCGCCCTGCTCTCCAAACTCTCATCTTATGGTAAACAGGGAAATCTCCACTAATGGCTCGCGGATTTGGCTCTAAATGGAATTCTCTCATATCCTCTTTCTGTCCAGGCTGGAGTTCCCCAAGGCAGTGTTCTGGGCCCTGTGCTTTTTCTGGTCTTCATTAATGATTTTTCCGACGCTATGGAAAATCCTCTCTATCTTTACTGATGACTCCACTCTCTGCCGCTCCATATCTCAACCCTCAGATTGGCAGGCAGCAGCCTCTTCACTCTCTGCAGACCTGGACAAAATCACAAACTGGTCAAACAAGTGGAACATGTCTTTTAATCCTGACAAATCTCACACTCTCAGTATGTCTCTCCGAAAAGATCGACTGGACAACCCTCCCATCTACTTTCTCAACAATCCTCTCCAAGAAGTTCTGTCACTCAAGCTTTTGGGTCTCACTATCTGCCATGATCTTTCCTGGGAAAACTACATTTCCAAGCTGCCCTCCAAAGCCAGTCGCCGACTGGGCATCCTCTCTTGTGCGAAGTCCTTCCTTGGCACCGATGAGCTCCTCACCACATACAAAGCTTTCATCCGCAGTTTGATGGAGTACTGCTCTCTCCTCTGCGCTGGTACTCCTGCTTCACCTTGCTCAGCTTCATGCTGTCGAAACCAAGGCTTTTAGGATCATTGGTTTCTCATGTGATGAAGCTGATTCTGAGGGCATTTCACTCTCACCGCAGGCAGGTTGGTGGTCTTTCTGTCTTCTACCGACTGCACTCCGGCCTTGCACCCCCTGCTCTGTCTGCTCTGACCCCAAATATTCCTGCAGGACACACAAGGTTTGCCAGTAACCATCTTCTGGATAAACTGCCAAAATCAAGACTCTCTGCTCACCTTCACTCTGTCATTCCTCTTTTTTTTCCCCCTCTTCTGGAACAAACTCCCACACTCTATTCAATCCCACTCCTCCCACCAGTTCTTCAAAACAGTTGTTGACTCCCATCTCATATCTTCCCCCATCCAAAACCTTGATCTTTTCTACCCCCATTAATCCACCCCAAACCCACCTTCAAATTCCCTGTTTTATTTCTTTAAAATCCCCTGTAATGTCTATCTTGTTTATCCTGTGTACTCCACCCCAGCCCTCTCCCTTCCACAGATCTGCTGATGTCCCTGTTCCCTACTGTTGTTTTTTTCCCCTCATCTCTATCCTCTTGTATCCCACTCTTTTTATTATATGTTATATGTGTTAGCTCTTATACAAGCCTCAATCAAGTATATAATAAAAATACAGTCTGGATCCAGATCTGTGGGATACATAATGTAAACTGTTCTGCCTGGCAGATGCATGCTCTCTACCGAGTGCCATTCTAGTTGTATTGTACCTGTATTGTCTTGAGCTGCATTGACATGTTTTGATCATCACCAATAATTTCTTGTCTGATGCCTTCACTCTGTTGATTCAAACAATGCAATTCTTCCTAATATCATCCTTTCTAACTAAGCTCCAAAATGTCAGATTCGGCAGGAGAGAAAAGCATGCTTTGCATATACAGTACTGTATTTGAAGCTGATCTCTTGCAGGCAATTTGTGAAACTCGCAGCAGCTTGCTTTTTTGAGGATTACGGGTGCAGAAATGAAAGCTGTTTTGCTTGCAAACTTTATTTCTTTCAAATTTTGCAATTATTGATCATTTGAATTGTATACCAAGCAGTCTTCGAGGTAAGGAAACATTATGTCATTATTGACCTGTAATGACAGTCCATTATGACCTAACCTGGATGGCAGATTCTCCAAAGCTACACACCTAATTTTGATGAAACGTTGTTACAAGTCTCATATTTGATGCTTGACAAGGGTTTATTGACCACATAAAAATAATCACATTCAAGGGGTTTACTGGAGAGGGAGGGGTTGACCCCCCAAAATAGGTGTCGACTCCCAACAAGATCTCCAAGAACAACAGCATCGTGAAGCCCTTGCAGACCTGCGACATGTTGCAGGTTAAAAAACCCCCCAAAAAAACAAAAAGAAACACCACGACAACCACAACAACCACAACAACTACCACAACTACAACTACCACAACCACAACTACCACAACCACAACTACCACAACCACAACTACCACAAGTACAACTACCACAAGTACAACTACCACAAGTACAACTACCACAAGTACAACTACCACAAGTACAACTAGAATCCGGGCACTCGGTAGAGCGCATACCTTCGCCGCAGCTACTGTTCTGTACTTGGCATGGGAGTGTATGCGATGTGAAACTTTATGTGAAATGCGATCGATTTTTAAAAATCAGAATTTGAGCAAATCTGTTTCATTCGTCTGTTAATATGCCTCCCCGATTGACAAATCTGCAATTTGAATTTCATTTGAGGTTGAAATGATTGCGGGAGATCGCGTTATAGTGATGACGTCTTGGATGGACATCCTCTTCTTCAGTCGCTCATAACTTTGAGTGAAATACGATCGAGTTAAAAATAGTCAGAATTTGAGCAAATCTGTTTCATTCGTTTGTTAATATGCCTCATCTCTTGACAAATCTGCAATTATAATTTTTTTTGAGGTTGAAATGATCGCGGGAGATTGCGTTATTTATAGTGATGACGTCCTGGATGGACATCTTCTTCTTCAGTCGCGCATAACTTTGAGTGAAATACGATCGAGTTAAAAATAGTCAGAATTTGAGCAAATCTGTTTCATTCGTTTGTTAATATGCCTCATCTATTGTCAAATCTGCAATTATAATTTTTTTTGAGGTTGAAATGATCGCGGGAGATCGCGTTATAGTGATGACGTCCTGGATGGACATCTTCTTCTTCAGTCGCTCATAACTTTGAGTGAAATACGATCGAGTTAAAAATAGTCAGAATTTGAGCAAATCTGTTTCCCAAAATCTAATCAAATGTGTCCCGTATAATAACCAATCATCCCACCAAATTTCATGCAATTCGGTTGAATACTTTTTGAGTTATGCGATTAACATACACACACACAGACATACAAATAAATACACAGCGATCAAAACATAACCTTCCGCTTTTGCGAAGGTAACTACCACAAGTACAACTACCACAAGTACAACTACCACAAGTACAACTACCACAAGTACAACTACCACAAGTACAACTACCACAAGTACAACTACCGCAACAACAACATACCGCAACAACAACATACCGCAACAACAACATACCGCAACAACAACATACCGCAACAACAACATACCGCAACAACAACATACCGCAACAACAACATACCGCAACAACAACATACCGCAACAACAACATACCGCAACAACAACATACCGCAACAACAACATACCGCAACAACAACATACCGCAACAACAACATACCGCAACAACAACATACCGCAACAACAACATACCGCAACAACAACATACCGCAACAACAACATACCGCAACAACAACATACCACAACAACAACATACCACAACAACAACATACCACAACAACAACTACCACAACATGAGACTGAGGAGAAAATGACCTCAAACAATAAAATTTGGTCCAAGATTGCTGTGGTGTCCTACCAGGTTACCTGTTGCTACAGATTTAAACCTCGGTCTTCTTTATGGTTTGTTAAAGTCTAAATAACCCGATCTTGATCAGGTGATCCAACTTGTTTATTTATATCACCGAGCTCCAAAGCAGAACAGCACAATTTTTGTATAACTGCTCTCATTTGTATGGTGAAATGCAATCTCATCTCCATATTTTAAATTTCCATTTCAGACTTTTTTATCTTGTATTTTCCTATTGTTGCGTCATATATCCCATTTTCGAACAGTAACCTATATAAGAGACAATGACTTTCTGGTTTATTTATGACAAGAGTGTACTTTGCTTCTACAGATTAGTTCCTTCCCAATAATTTGTTAGCATGATGTTATCCTTACTTTGTATCGCTGTTTTCTTTCATGTCTTTCAATTCGGATTTTTGCAACTGGGAGGTGGGACAGAGGGGCATACATTTCTCTTTGACCTTTATCGACTGATATGAGCCTGGTTGTCTAGTCTGTTGTGGATTCAGTACTTTGTCATAGGTACTAATGTGGGAACTTGAAACTGGGCTGGTTCGCATTTTTAAGTGGTTGCATGTGCAAGGTTTTCACTGCTTGTGTAACTGCTATCACACAATTTGTGCCACCTCACTGTCATTGGTGAACGTATTGCCTTGCAACTCTAGTTTCAATGTTTGGTGCACATTGATCTTTATCTCATTTTTCAACTGAAGCTGGTGTACCATAAATTGTAGTTTTACACCTTTTCATTTTCTGGCATTTTATGCACTTGAAAAACACTTCATTTTTATGTGAACAGGTATTGGCTCCTCGAAGACAGGGTTGTGGGGAGAGGGAGGTGGTTGCAAAGGAGTGGTGATGGATCAGCAGACAATTGGCAAAGAGAAAACATTGTGGCAACAAACGTGTATCTTACAACGTATCTTAGCACATGGATAGGTATTGCAGAAGTTGGAGAATACGTTTTCAGCATGTGTGGGGAGGAGTGAGAAGGGGGAAAGGATATACAGCATGGACTACAAGGGATCTTCTGCTGTAGACCGTGACACCACTACCAGCACATGGATTAGGTTTGCCAAAGTGTTAGATATTTTACACAGAGTGGGTGATGAGTGAGTCGAGCATCTAATGAAACCAAAGTTTGGTTGATAGATAATATTTGGAGATGGAGCTACAAACTTTAGGGAGAAATCATTGAAATTGGAGCATATAGCATAAACCTTTAGAGCCGTGGTTCTTAACCTGGGTTTGACCGAACCCCAGAGGTTCAGTGAGCCAGTCTCAGCGGTTCGGCGCAGGTCCTCCGAAACGCATTGCAATTTTTATTATTTTTTATTTTTTATTTTTAGTTTTGTATCAATTTTGAATCTATGTGTAATTACGCTTATTATTAATATCATTATTATTTTGCTATGTATGTTACGAACGAATGGAAATGTTATTTGTAATAATATTGTATTCCCATTCATGGTTTCTCTGGTCTGTGTTTAAGATAAGTTGTTTCACACTGACTGTAGTAAGTTGAATCAATGAGCAACTTGCTAATTATTCTGTTGATGGTGCTTACTTGCTTACTTACTGGATTTTGGACTTTGCAGGTGTTCGGAAATTCCAGTGAATAGCCTCGATTAGCTTGCCGTGTGCCGTGCGTCATTGGTCGCGCCTTACTTTGGAGTTTCTGATTAGTTGAAAAGTAATTTGGAAATGTTTGTGGATATGCAGGGTGGGTTCAGAGTTATATTAAAGTCAAAAGTGGATGGTGATTATAAAATATGATTGAATTACTCAGAAAATTAGGTGGAGGTGATATAACTCCTTTCGTCGCAATTCAAAACTAACAATTCGCAGTTTTCTATGTAATATTATAATGGGATTTGAGGTGACATAGAGTTGAGTAGATAATAAATCCTGTCATCGTAACTATAAGTTATGTTTTCTTCGTTAAAATTTCTCAGTTTTCAGAGGGGTACTGATTATATTTAAGCATGTTCCTTTTATAATTTTTGTCATATAATTATTTGCCCGAACTCAATTAAGATCAGTTTGTTCCTTTTTTTTCTTTTTTTTTGCAGTATGTCGAGCAAAAAAAGGAAGTGGTCGGAGGATTACGTGCGGTACGGGTTCACGTGTGACGGAACGGGACGGAAGTCAGTGTCCTCAATGCATGCTTTGCAATGTCAAGTTGAGCAACTGGAGCCTGGCACCAGCAAAACTACGGGAACATTTCAAAAAACTGCACGGCGAGGGGCAGTACAAAGACACAACGCTGGATGAATTCAAATTGAAGAGAGTCCGATTCGACGCAAGTGCTACCTTGCCCACTCTCGGCTTCGCTCCAATTGACAAACCGATCCTCACCGCGTCTGAAGTTGCGTACCTGATCGCAAAGCAGGGCAAACCGCACGCTGTTGGTGAGGCACTCATCAAACCGGCCACGTTGAAGATGGCCAACATCATGCTGGGAAAAGCTGCTGAAAACAAGTTGTTTCTTGTTCCACTCTCAAATGACACCATCAGATGCAGAATTGACGACATGAGCGACGACATCCTCGCCCAGGTAATTGCAGATTTAGTTGCGAGCCCGACCAAATTCAGCCTTCAACTCGACGAGACCACCGACGTTTTGAATTTGAGCCAGCTCATCTTATTTGTGCGTTATGTCAAAGGAGATGATATCAAGGAAGACTTTCTGTTCTGCAAGCCTCACAACAACGACGAAGGCAGCTGACGTGAAGAAGCTTGTGGACGACTTCTTCAGAAGCAACGGCCTCTCGTGGAACATGGTGTCTGCAGTTTGCTCGGACGGAGCTCCAGCCATGCTGGGATGCATCTCCGGTTTTGGAGCGCTGGTGAAGGCCGATGCACCACACATGATCGTCACGCACTGCGTCTGGCACAGACACACGCTGGCATCAAAAACCCTGCCTCCAAAACTGGCCAATGTTCTGAAAATCGTCGTTGAAACTGTGAATTACGTGTGAAGCCGTGCTCTGAATCATCGCATCTTCAAAGAGCTGTGCATTGAAATCGGCTCTGAATTCAAAGTCCTTCTCTACCACTCTAACGTTTGATGGTTATCACGAGGGAAGGTAGTGAGCAGTGTTTTTGCCTTGCGTGTAGAATTAGCCCTGTTTTTGCGAGAACACCAACATTGCCATGCAACGCACTTCCAAGAGTCAGAGTTCATCCTCGCCTTGACGAACTTGGCTGACATCTTTGACGCACTCAATCATCTCAATTGCCAGAAGCAGGGCGGTGGAGTGAATGTCATTGAATCTGAAGAAAAGCTGAGCGCTTTCCGAAAGAAGTTGTGGAGGCGGCGAACAGAGAACGACAACTTCGCGAACTTTTCGCTACTGGAGGAGTGCGTGAGCGGGATCGAAGACGAGTCTGAAGTTGGAGGCACTGCTGTACCGGGGGAGCTGAAGCAAGCGATTGCCACGCACTTGGATGAGCTGGGAAAGTCATTCGACGGCTACTTCCCCGACCAAGAGCAATACCCAGCATGGGTGCGGCAGCCGTTTACTTTCGACGTTGCAACGGCAGATGTCAACGACCAATACCTCGATGACCTCATCGACCTTCAGCAGAGCCAGACTCAACAACAACTCTTCGGCACAACAACGCTCAACGTTTTGGTGCCGCCAAATGGAAGGGTATCCTCACATCGCTAAAATTGCCCTTGAGATCCTCACGCCATTCGTTACAACGTATCTCCGCGAGCATGCGTTTTCGAAACTGGTGGACATTAAAACAAAGAAAAGGAGCAGGCTTGCATGCGAAAATGATTTGAGGGTGGCCCTTGCCAAAACAAAACCACGCATTTCCCAGATCGCCTCCCGAAAAGAAGAACAGAAAACGCATTAAGATGCAATTCTTCTTAATTTTTTTGTCAAATTTGAGGGGTTCCGCGAGTGTTCGGTGGGTTTCGTTAGGGTTCGGCGCCTTTAAAAAGGTTAAGAACCACTGCTTTAGAGCTTTTAATGGATCGGCACCAGCCACGAAAGGGTTGGATGATGCTTATCTGGGCCTTGATTGTTGGAATTAATTTGATATCTGGCATGTTGGAATTAATTTCAATTTGATTATTGGTATTGGAGTTGAAGTTTTCAATTTTCATCATAACAAACAGACAGGGGTAAAAATATCACCTCCATCTATCTTCGGTGGCAGAGGTAAAAATAAAGAACAAAGTCCCAGCTAGCACAACGTTTGTTGTTGTTGTTGTTGTTGTTGTCCCAGTGAGTTCTGGTTGAACAGACCAGCGGCACAGAGAAAGCCGATCAATCTCACAGGATCAACCCAGAGATCCTTCACATTCAAGATGTGTGCTTTTTCCTACATGAAGCCTGACCCGTGCATTATTTCATGATAGGTTTTATTGTATGTGGAGCAGCTTGGCAGTGGTTGCAGGTGTCGTCAGTGGTGTTGTCGAGTCTGTGGTGTAAAAGTTTGGATGGTGTCCACAGCGAAGGCGTGAAAGGTGAACACGATCAGACCTGGGGAGTAAGTTATTTGTGTCATGGATGGGTGGAGGCTTTGTGCCAAATAAACTGTTTGGACCCAAGCAGTTTATTGCGTTATGGTGATCTGGATGTATTTTGTAGTTTCTGTTGTTTGGTGGAGGGACGTTACAGAGGATGTCACTGTAGTGTCTTTTTGGTGTAGTTTTATTGTTCTAGGGGCCTGTGGGTGGTTGTACATATAGTGGCATGGGTGATTAGGGTTGGCATTTGCCATTGCGAGGAACTGTGAAGCGAGGACAGTATATCTAGGCTGGATTAGATCGGGGTGTGTTTCATTTTTACCCTGCGCTCGCGAAGCGAAAAGCAGGGTTAGCCATTTGGGTCCGTACGTGCATGCGTACGTGGTGTGCGCGTCTGCATTTAAAAAAATTCATTTTCTCGGCAACCATTGGTCTGATTGACACAATTTTACCAGACTCGCACCTGTGCCTGTGGTATTTTTAAAATTTATTCATAATTATGATGTCATCGGCCATGTGATATGGACGCTATCTTGGAAAAAACGTAACACCTCGATCTCCAAAACGGTTCAATGGGAAAAAATTGAAACGAGGCTCATTGTGAAGTATTTCCCATGGGGAATAAGATATGTTAATGATTGTCATCAGTGACTTCATTATGACGTCATAATTCGACAAGTACAACGCTTGATCTTGTCAATATGAAAAAAAACAATTTCTCTGCAACTGTTAGTCCGGTGGACATGAAATTTTCACCACAGGAACGCTTCCTCCTGTAGAATTTTAAAATGATAATTATGACATCATAGGTCACGTGATACAGGCGCCATCTTTGAAAAATTGAAACATATTGCACCTCTATTTGTCCGAAACTGCTCCATGGAAAAAAATTGTGAAACGATGCATTGTCAAGTACTCCCCATGTAGGCCGTGGGCAGTCCCTATGAAAAGGCCCTAAAAACACTTTTCGTTCCGAGGAAGGGGTGCAAGGTGAACTTTGGGCTGCTGGTAGACACGTATATGGTGGACATTGGGACAAAAGTTCTCCAGGAGATCTTGGCCCAATTAGGCACAGTGAGCTGTCGAAGTTGGGCGCCAGGGTGCGAAAAGTGGCATTTTCGCATTTTTGCCATTTTGGTAAACGTATATCTCCGCGAATATGCATCTTCCAAGCCTCAACTCTACGGGCCGTCAGATACTAGAACATATATCACGAATCAGAAGTATCGACCATGTAAACATTTTATTGTCAACATAATGAAAACTGCAACAAGGTGCATCATTCAGGAAAATAGCGATTTTTAAGGATTTCCTTCATTTTTACGAGTCTGTATCTACCTCCAATACCGACCGAGATGTCTGAAATGACTGAAGACAACAAGACGTACTACTATCCTCCACTTTTGGAAACATCGTGGTCCTGGGGTGGCCAATGTGGAAATTATAAAGGATGCAAATCGGTACTTTAGCCCGAGCTAGTCTCATGACGGACAACAGTTTCCCGTGATGCACAATGACCAAGTTTGTTCATCACGTTCAGTAACTGGGATGACCCTGTCAAATGACGAATGGTCATACCCAAACACAGAGACTTGGGTGTTTTTTTTTTTAACCTTTGGATGCAAGCAGGTGTCGCGCGGACCCTTCGGTTAACACCAGAGCTCGCGGATGGACCAGAACGGATTTAGTTGAGGCGACGACCAAACGGATTCGGCTATAAAACGCGGGAGGAAGAAGGAAAGTGGAAGCTGCGGTAAAAGCGTGTGCCTGTGGAAGGTGAACGAACCCAAACGGCAGAAGATTGGCAGGGAAATTAATGAACGCGACACCGAATTAAAATGTACAAAAATAAAGATTTATTCACGGACCCGATAACAAGGAACGCGACGGCAATCAATTAAACTAAATCCTATATTGGGATCCCACACACCTCACTTCGGAAACAAGACACAGGAATTAATTAAAGGAAAAGAATTGTCTCGTCGTGTAATGTAAAATGTGGTGCGTCCTAACTGTCCCTCGTCTTGTCCCCAAGCTCCGCTCGCGCGCCACCAGTCCTCGCTCCAAGCTCCAATCGATCGCACACCACGAGGTCCGTGCGCCACTCCAAGCTCCAGAAGCACCGATCGCACACGAGGTCCCAAAACGCCAAAAGCACCGCTCCAAGCACCACGCAGATGGCGAGCCAAGACCACCAGGACCTCTCAACACCAAGAGGAAAAGCGCAGAGAGCACAAGACAGCCAGGGAAGGACTTGCGCAAGAGAGTTCGAGCTGCCAGAGGAAGCTGCGCAAGCAAGAAGAGCCGGATGTGCAAGACTAACTGCTGGATCTGCAAGAGGGAAAATGTCGTTCGGCGCCCCCCGATATAGCCTTGCGGCGGGACGTCAGCCTTGGTGCGCCACCCAATCGGTGCCCTCCACCGAATCACAGGCCTCTAGCGTGGTCATAGCTCGTGGCACTCGATGTGGCTCGGCCTGCCGGAGGTTTTGCTGGCGGCGGCCGTCATCGGCGGTGTCCTGGCCTGGTTTCCTTGCCTGTTCCTTCCGAAGTCACTGTCAGGGAAGGGAATTATTTAATGTTGCGCTAAGGGCCTGTCTAAGTGTTTATGTTGGTGTGCATTGCCATAAGGGACAAAGGTTTGACTACCAGGTTTGACACACAGGAGCTGTTATCTTAATCCCTACACGATCTAACACTCGAACATCCTGGTATGTTCACAGGTATACATCTTAACCCGACAAATCGGACTACACAGAACTTATTACAAGTAGATTCCATATCGCGACAGTCGAAGCATGTTACCTATTCAGATCTACCTGGCTCTAGATATTGCTTTACCCTACCGACATAACACAGGATAATGTCCTGGCAGAGTGAAAATATTTTCAGCTCTACATCCTCGGGTACTGGAATCCCTGGTGTTGGTGTTGGGCTAGCGGCTAGGGTGCCGGCTTAGGATCCAAGGATCCTGGGTTCGAATCCCGGTCGATCGCTGAATTAACGCCAGGGGGGTTGACTCAGCCTGTCATCCTTCCGAGGTCGGCTAATTGAGTACCAGTTCACTGGTAATTCCCTGTTTGTCGTTAAAGGCGGAAAAAAGGGTTGGCGTCGGGAAGGGCATCCGGCCGTAAAACATTGCTTCAAATAGGGGACCGAAAAACAACAACCACCACGGTTCCCGAAAAAGGCCAACCCCCGCTTTGCGGGGAAAAATGGCCTCTAAAGGTGTTTTTTTTTTTTTTTTTTTTTCTACATCCTCGGGTACGCAGACAAAATCTTCAAGGGCTGGTTCATCACTAGCCCCAACAACCCAAGCTAAGAAGTTGTATGAAGCTACTGGGACCATACCCTTGACAGCAGATATACCAAGGTCAGATGCTAAAGGTGGCTAAGGGCACTAAAGTCCAGGAGATACATTTACTTCTGCCTTGAGGAACAAACCTGCATTATAAATAATGCGGACACGATCAGCATCAATCTCCCGACCTGATATTGGCACTGCATTGCTCTGACCGGTTGGTCGGCTGGATGAAGGACCTGCACCAGTGCCAATGTCACAGTCACTCATTTCAGCAGCACTTGTCTCAGACTCACTACTGTCAGATGATTCTGATGCACACTGACTGGCCACTGTTGTTGCTGTAAACGTGTCTGTAAACACCAGCAGTGGCGTATTCCGGCATCGTGGTTGATGAAAAATCAGTTGTGGAAACGTCTGCATCAGTAGAGATTTCATGCGATCATTCCTGGAAAAGATAAAATATGTTGGGCATTTCCACATCATTACACAACTTTATAATTTGCAGTAAAGTGGCAGTAAAGTGGCAGCATGAGCAAGCATACACACTCAAACTACACTCACCTCATATTTGACAATATGACACCATGATGTTTTTTTTACCATTTTTGTGAATGTATCCACAAGTTTTGTTAGCCTGAATACTTCTCCATTGTTGATGATTCTTGTCTGGATCACATCTTGGCACAACATTCTATAAGCTTCTTCATGCAAGATGCTGTGAGAAAAGAAAAAATAAATATGGTCCCACATGAAGAAATGATAAGGAATTATTTCACACAAGTGATGTGATATGTAGTCATACCTTTAATTTTGAGGTGTACTGACTGCTGGCCCTCTGTCCTTGCTGAGAAATCTTGTGTATTGCACAAAACATAATTTATGGTAACTGACTTCTGCAGCGACACAATCAGATCTCCTAGTGTGGACCAATATACTTTCATCTTTTTTCAGCTTGGCAGCTTCAATCAGACGTCCTGAAATATAATTTGAGGACTTAAGATGTGGGAGGAAAATCAATTGTTCTTAAACAAGCCAGAATGGCAAATACAAATGATCAAATTTGATTTAGCTCATAACAAATGGCTTCGGTACCTACCTACTGTGAGTGTTTCGGCTTGAACGAGTTTATCCCGCTTCGGCCCATGGACTCGGTTAAGGTTACGCGACTCTTTCTTGCAAATGATGCAAATACGTGGGAGGATATGGCCTTGTGAAGAGATTGGCAATGCCGATGTTGAGCGCAGACTCTTTTTTGGTGACGACAGCACACCAGGCTTTTGAACAGAAGCATCTACTGCAGATACTTCAGTAGCTCCCTCAAAAGTGTGCAAGCATCGTTTCTTACTCGCAAGCTGTCTCTTTTTTATCAGTGAACCGTCTGTAGCACGTTGGATGGTAACCAGCACTCGGTGGAATATCGGAGAAGTCAATGCCAGCATGACTGTGATAACGCGACCGGGCGATGTCACCACTTTCCTCGTCTAAATCTAACAATTTTCCTAAGCACTCGTGATATTTACCCCATATAACCCCAGTAAATGGACACATTCTGTTCTTGTACCGATGACGGATGCAAAACACACCATAAAGGCGACTTCTCGGTAGATTTTGCTCAGGACATGACCAAGTTCAGTCCGAGGTGGAAGCTGCCATGACAGTACAAGTAGTGCCCGTGTTTACAAAAATACAGCTCCTGATTGGTTGCGGCTGATACTGCTACGCAGGCTGGCCGACTTACCGGCCAACGTACGCAGTTAATCGCCGATTACACTTTGAAAAAGAGTGCGTGTAACTCCTAATTAATGCTCAGACTTGGGCGTTCTTCACGCGGAGAACTTATTACACAATACAGCGAATATCATTTAGACCATATTGTGAGTGAAAATAAGTCGCACCCTTGTCACGGAACGAAACGGAACGATAGCACGGAACGATAGCGGCGGACAGCCCAGGGCCTAATGGGGAATAAGACATGTTAATGATGATGTAATCGGTGCTTTCATTATGACATAATTCGACAAGTACAACACTTGATCTGATCAGTATGAATTTTTCGCTGCAATTCTTGGTCCGATTGACACGTCGTTTTCACCATAGGAACGCCTTCTGCAGAATATTTTAATGATAATTATGACGTCATATGCCACGTGGTACAAGCACCATCTTGGAAAAACCGAAAAACGTTGTACCTCTATATTTACAAAACTGCTCCATGGAAAAAATCGAAACATGGCTCATTGTAAAGAACTCCCTATGGGGAATAATTGTTGTTAACGGTGACGTCATTGGTGCCGTAATTATGATGTCATGATTTGACAGGGACAACGCTTCGTCTGATCAGTTTGAAATTTCTTGAGCGAGATCTACACAACAATTATATTAGACAATATAAATTTATGATGTCATCGCTTACGTGGTCTGGCAGCCATATTGGATCAAATAATTTTTTTTTAAACGTTCAAAAACCGAAGAGTTGCCTCGCGCCAAGTTGACTGTGCAGGGTAAGTATTCTATGAATACCATCTAGTTACCCCCCCCCTGAGGAGAGGGAATTGCATTTGAGTCCGTCGTTTGTCCGTGCAGAATAAATATGATTTTCTCTGCAACTGTTGGTCCCATCAACAGGAAATTTTCACCATCGGTGCAACTCCACCTGTATAATTTTTTATTGATAATTATTGTCATAAGTCACGTGGTTTGGCCCCCATCTTGGAAAAACCGAAAAACGTTGCACCTCTATCTCCGAAAGCGCTGCATAGAAAATATTGAGACATTGTAAAAGACCTCTCCATGGGGAATAAAATATGTTAATGATGATGTCATAGGTGCCTCCATTATTACGTCATAATTCGGCAAGTACAAAACTTCATCCGATCAAGTTGAAATTTCTTGAGCGTCATGTAGGCATTCATTGGTGGAGGGAAAAAAATAATATTGATGACCATCGGTCACGTGGTTAGGCCGCCATATTTGTTTTAACACAAAAGCCTTAAAAAACACTGAAAATACATCCTGGCAAGGGTTTGCAACCTCTGATTGCTCTTTTTGTTACTTCTGTGTGTGGATGCTTGATGGGTGTTGATAATGTGCAACCTGTGATGATTATTCTCATCATGTAAACTACATCAAATCTCATCATCTCATCATATCATGATTATCATCATAATCATCATCATTATTAATTTCAGTATGTAATATGTTTATTCAGTAATATGTTTATTGTTTCATTTGAGCGATGCAGCTTACCCTCTTTTTTTTCCAAAGGCCCTTAGTGATGGTATTCGTGGTTTTGCTATTTGTGGAATTTTACAGGAACATAACCCCTATAAATAGCGAGGGTTTATTTGCTATGTATATGTAATTTACTGGTACACCCGTTTCCTCGGGGGAGGCAGGAAGGGTGATCCCTCTCTGGGGTTTATAGATTACAGTAGATCTAGGGTTGGGCCTCAAGAACATCGGGTGTGCGTTCTGTTCATTTTCCAAGTTTCTTGTGGAGCGCTCAGCGGTGGGAGCATGAACACGGAGAGTGTTGTATTAAAATTAGCATTTGTACTTAACAGCTTTCTGAAAAGTTCAACATGAGTGTTCTCATAACCCTCCCGTCCCCAAATATCTTCTTGACTAAAAATCTCCGATTGTTCGCACCACCATTGATTGCACGAGGTCGCCAAAATTGAGGCTGCGGAGTCTCCGTGCAACAGACATGGAGGTTTAGAGGTGGGGGAGAAATGTCTTGAACACCTTGGGACAGATACAGTGTATGGTTGGGAAGAAATGACCAAACATGGAGGGCGACAAAGTATGCTCATGTGGAACAACCTATTGTGGACCCTCAGAACACATTCCTTCGTAATATCTGTAGAAAAGGCTCAAGGAAGAAACAGAGTGGTGGACTGAGAGAGGGTCCAGGGATGATGCCAACTCCTGTCCCACCAGAATGACAGTACGTCGCTGAATTCTGTCAAGAAGAGATAGGTGATAGGTGCCGGAGCACCAGCCCAAATCTGGCAATGAAACTCCATGACAAGACATATAGTGGCCTTGTATAGATGTAGCAGCTTGAGAAAGGTATCACCAAGCATTAAATAAGCAGCCAACGATCTTCCCCCAGCTGCCCAATGATAAGCAGCCAATAAATCCCCATAAATGATCTTCAAAAGGTGTGTTTAATCACGCCCAAATACCGAGTTTCCATTCATGCACTATCTTGGAGTTTAAGTATGTATGCAGAGTTTGGGGCCGTTTGGTTTTATGGTTTTGGAGTTACGGAGATGCACACAGTCTTTTATTATTATTATTGATATAATGTCACAATTGTAGCAAAGAATATAAAGGCATTTGTCTTGCGTTTTAATAATCCTTATTTTGCTAGTGTTTTATGTTTTTAACAGCAGCCATATTATGGTGTGGATTAATTGCTGAAATGAATCTCTGTGTTACAGCAAGGCCTTTTGCTGACAAAATGAAGGAGATGAGGTTACATCGTGACGACTTTGAAATGCTGAAAGTTATTGGCAGAGGAGCATTTGGAGAAGTAAGTGTGAAAAAGCAGTACTATATTCATAAAACGTAACAAGACATTCTTTGATAATGTACATAATGGTTGTTCTTAAATTTTGTCAAGAAAAGTGGGGTCAGTAACTGATGTGCTGATTGCTTGTAATTCTTCAAAAGTGAAAGATGCAAAACAAGTACAGCAGTTGCAGGTTGAAACAAAAGTGTTGGCAGGGAAATGGAATGCAAGGTGGAGTGATGGTTGGTGAAAATGGAGGTATGGAGGGTTGATATTATAAGATTGTTCCTTGCGAGATCACCATAATTTTGGGGAATAGTTATTCTTCCTTATGTTGATGAAGGTGTTCAGGCTGAGTGGCAACATGAAGCAACAGTCAGAGGAAAAATAGCTTATTGGGTCTCTTTAGAAAGCCCAAGCTCCCACCTGCTCACCTTTTTTTTTTTTTTTTTTTTTTTTTTTTCTTGTATACAAGATCGAGGCTCGTGAAAGAGCGAACATTAATCACACAGAAAGACAAACCGACACATAAAACATATAACATCGGGAGCGGTAGACAAGATGGGGAGAGAGGGGGAAGGACACAAACACAACATTTGAGAGCAGGGACCGAGAGACATGGAGACATCGAGAGATCTGAGAGAGGGCGAGGGCTTTGGGGGGGGGGGGGGCATGGGAAGGGGGCGGTGGAAGAGGTATAAAACATATGGACACTGCCAGGACTTCCAGGAAAGAAGTTTGAATTTCAAACAAGGTGGATCTGGGGTGAATTAGCGGGGGTAGAAAAGATCAAGGTTTTGGATGGGGGAAGATAAGAGATGGTGGTGAACAGCTGTTTTAAAGACCTGGAGGGAGGAGTGGGATTGAAGGGAGTGAGGGAGTTTGTTCCAGAGGCGGGAGAAAAGAGGAATGAAAGAGTGAAGGTGAGCAGAGAGCCGAGATTTCGGCAGTTTAACCATCAGAGGGTTGCTGGCAGATCTTGTGCGACCTGTAGGAATATTTGGGGGACAGAGCACAGAGAGAGCTGGGGGTGCAAGGCCGGAGAGGAGTCGGTAGAAGACAGAAAGACCACCTACCTGCCTGCGGTGAGTGAGTGAAAGGCCCTCAGAGATAGCTTCATCGCGGGAGATTCCAATAATTCTGAAAGCTTTGGTTTCAACAGCGTGAAGCCGAGCTAGGTGTGAGGCAGGAGCACCGGCCCATAGGGGAGAACAGTATTCCATTGAGCTGCGGATGAAAGCCTTGTATGTGGTGAGGAGCTCAGGTGTGCCGAGGAGGCCGGCGAGGGGAAAGGGAGGCCGGCGAGGGGAAAGGGAGGCCGGCGAGGGGAAAGGGAGGCCGAAAGGGAGGGTTTTCTTTCCCCTCGCCGGCCTCCCTTTCCCCTCGCCGGCCTCCCTTTCCCCTCGCCGGCCTCCCTTTCCCCTCGCCGGCCTCCCTTTCCCCTCGCCGGCCTCCCTTTCCCCTCGCCGGCCTCCCTTTCCCTTTCCCCTCACCTGTACTCTTTTATCACCCTTTGCACCGACTGGTGGAGTTGCCTGTATTTGTTCAATCACACTTTGCTGTAGTTCATCGAGACTGCAGCTCACTGCCATCTCATGTTATTTCCCCATACCTGCTCATTATGTCTCTTATTATTGGTCACCCATTTCTCCATGTTGATGTTTTCCTCCTGTCTTTCTGTCTCATTTCCACTTTACCCATGCCGGTCCCCTTTCCCGTTGTCTGCTCCCCCTTTCCCTTGCTGCCTCCATTTCCCCTTGCTGCCTCCATTTCCCCTCGCCGGCCTCCATTTCCCCTCGCCGGCCTCCATTTCCCCTCGCCGGCCTCCATTTCCCCTCGCCGGCCTCCCTTTCCCCTCGCCGGCCTCCCTTTCCCCTCGCCGGCCTCCCTTTCCCCTCGCCGGCCTCCCTTTCCCCTCGCCGGCCTCCCTCTCCCCTCGCCGGCCTCCCTCTCCCCTCGCCGGCCTCCCTCTCCCCTCGCCGGCCTCCCTTTCCCCTCGCCGGCCTCCCTTTCCCCTCGCCGGCCTCCCTTTCCCCTCGCCGGCCTCCCTTTCCCCTCGCCGGCCTCCCTTTCCCCTCGCCGGCCTCCCTTTCCCCTCGCCGGCCTCCCTTTCCCCTCGCCGGCCTCCCTTTCCCCTCGCCGGCCTCCCTTTCCCCTCGCCGGCCTCCCTTTCCCCTCGCCGGCCTCCCTTTCCCCTCGCCGGCCTCCCTTTCCCCTCGCCGGCCTCCCTTTCCCCTCGCCGGCCTCCCTTTCCCCTCGCCGGCCTCCTTTCCCCTTCCCTTTCCTGGTGCCCCACTCCTGTTCCCCTTGCCTCTCTCTCTCTCTTGCTTTGTTTTCTTACTTTCTAAATGTTGGAAGTTCGTCATTTTACTGGAGAATACTACTTTTTGTGAAGCTTTCAGTGTTTTGAAATAGTCTAATAGAAGGAAAGACAAAAGTAAACAAGAAAGCATCTGAAAAAGCAAAGCCCGTCCACGTCCGTTTGTAATCTGGTGCCGTCTTCTGCCGTATGCTCAAAATAACGAAAATGATAAAAGAAATAAAATAAAATGAGATGCAGCCTTGACCTTTGGGCTTTAGATCTAAAACATTATTTTATTGATTATATTCTCAGAACAGTGTCCATCGCGTTGAATATCTCATGATTTGATAACATGAGACGGTTGAATGGTGCAGCACGAGCAACTAAGGTCACCATGTAGTCCAACCGCATAATATCAAGTTTATTATGTGAATGTGAAGTACTTTATTTTATGTGGAGCACAAAGTGAGGGTGCACTGGGAGCAATCTTATTGCACTGGTGGTGGCTCAATTGTTTTGTGAGTCAAGCCCTTGTTTCCCACATGTGGAGCTCACTCCCGCCAAAAGGAATTTTTGCATGATTGTTAAATATTTACTTAAAGTATATTTTGGAATTATCTAACCGGCTGGCTCATCAGCAGGTTAGGAAAATCGACAATGGTTTCCTTCCTCCAAGTCTCAAGACTGAACTCTCAAACCCCTCTCTCTCTCTCTCTCTCTCTGCTCTTCACCCTCTCTTTTGCTCAAGGTCATCTGTCATCAGTTTGGAAATCAGCCAACATTACCTCTTCACACAAAAAAGGTGCAAAAACAGATCCTTGCATCGACAGACCAATCAGCCTGCTGCCAAGTATCAGTAAAGTCTTGGAGTCCATCATTACTTCTGATATCAAATCCTTCCTCTTCTCCAATGGCTTGATCTCAGATCATCAATTTGGTTTCAGACCAGGTCACTCTACTCTGGACATGCTGCTTCTACTGTCTCAACAATGGATGGAGGTCCTCAATGCCAAACGGGAAATCAGACCTTTCTCCCTTGACATATAACGTGCCTTCGAATACGGTCTGGCACCCCGCTCTGCTCACCAAACTCTCCTCCTATGGTATCCATGGAAATCTCCACGCATGGCTTGCGGACTTCATCTCTGGTCGTAGTCAACGTGTGGATCTCCCCGACTCTGGAAAATCCTCTCTATCTCTTTGCTAATGACTCGACTCTTTCCCCTCGAAGAAAGGGGAAAATCTTTCTGCTTTCCCTGCTCTGACTGAGTGACTGCTGACTGCTTTCCCCACTCCATACCTCATCCCTCAGATCGGCAGTCTGCAGCCTCCTCACTCTCTGCAGACCTGGATAAAATCAGACTGGTCAAACAAGTAGAACATGTCTTTCAATCCTGACAAATCTCACACTCTTACTGTGTCTCTCCGAAAAGACCGACTGGGGGGAACCCTCCCATCTACACTACCGGTCAAAAGTTTTAGAACACCTCAATTTTTCCAGTTTTTATTGAAATTTATGCAGTTTAATGTCTCAATGTACTCTGAAATTAAGCATATAACAAATAAACAATTGGAGATTAAAAATAAATCATAGAATCATTTTGTTTAACAAAATTTAATTTAAATTTTTTACTCAGCAAAGTAGCCACCTTTTGCAGATATCACCGCCGAACACACTCGTGGCATTCTTTCTACAATGGAAGTCAAATATTGTTCGGGAAGTTCTTCCCAACACTGTTGCAGAAGTTCCCACAAATGTGTTGCACTTGTAGGTTGCTTTGCTTTCCCCTTCTGTCCAGTTGATCCCAAACCAGCTCGATGGGGTTTAAGTCTGGAGACTGTGCTGGCCATTCCATGATTTGAAGCCTACAGCTACCGTCTTGTTCTTTTCCTCGAAGGTAGTTTTGACATAGCCTGGAGGTGTGTTTAGGGTCATGATCTTGCTGTAGGATGAACCCCAAACCAACTAGGCGTATATATATATATATAAAAATAACCACCTTTAGAGGCCATTTTTCCCCGCAAAGCGGGGGTTGGCCTTTTTCGGGAACCGTGGTTGTTGTTGTTTTTTGGTCCCCTTTTTGAAGCAATGTTTTACGGCCGGATGCCCTTCCTGACGCCAACCCTTTTTGCCGCCTTTAACGACAAACAGGGAATTACCAGTGAACTGGTACTCAATTAGCCGACCTCAGAAGGATGACAGGCTGAGTCAACCCCCCTGGCGTTAATTCAGCGATTGACCGGGATTCGAACCCAGGATCCTAGGATCCTAAGCCGGCACCCTAGCCGCTAGCCCAACACCAGGGTTTTGCATGGCGCTGCAAAATGCTGTGGTAGCCCTTTTGGTTCAGGCTGCCAGTAACTCTGTGCAAGTCGCCGACTCTGGATCCAGCAAAAGAGCCCCAGACCATCACTCTTCCTCCTCCATGTTTGACAGTTGATGTCACACACTGAGTAACCGTCCTTTTGCCTACTCGACGGCGTACAAAAACCCTGCGTGATGAACCAAATATTTCAAATTTTGATTCATCGGTCCATAAGACCTTTTTCCAGTTTTCAGTAGTCCATTGGCGGTGCTCCATAGCCCAGGCAAGCCTCTTTTTCTTATTTTGCCATCTTAGCAATGGCTTTGTTTCTGCCACTCGACCTGTCAAACCTGCAGCTCGAAGTCTTCTCTTCACAGTTGAAACTGAGACTTGCTTACTTTGACTAGTCGCCACGTCAAAATCCAAGATGGCCACCACCATATATATGTCTGAACCCTGTGAGCGAAATAGCTTGAGAAATAAACGAACTACTAACGTCCAATCTGGTGTGTGGGTGTATCTACGCATAAGGAAGAACGCTATTGAAAATTGGGTCGCCACGTCAAAATCGAAGATGGCCGCCGCCATGTATGTCTGAACCTTGTGAGCGGAATATCTTGAAAAATAAGCGAAGTACTAACTTCTAATCTGGTGTGTGGGTGTATCTCGGCATAAGGAAGAACGCTATTGAAAATTGGGTCGCCACGTTAAAATCCAAGATGGCCACCACCATGGATGTCTGAACCTTGTGAGCGAAATATCTTGAAATATAAACGAACTACTAACTTCTAATCTGGTGTGTGGGTGTATCTACGCATAAGGAAGAACGCTATTGCAAATTGGGTCGCCACGTCAAAATCCAAGATGGCCGCCTTGCGTCTTCCACGTTGTCAACTCGCATCACTTCACCGACGGGGGACCTAGGCGTAACGCTTGTTTTTTTGTGATTGATGTTAGCTCTTACACGAGCCTCGATCTTGTATACAAAAAAAAAATCAAAAAAATATTATGTAACACTAATTCCTTCGTCGTGACTGCAAAGTTACTGGAGGTTAAAATATATCGTCTTCTATATATTAAAGTAGCAGCAGTTTTGTGTCCATCCATCACACTACGTCATTGCGTCTATGATGTCATTACGACGGCTGACTCCACCGACCGACATTTTAATTTACTCGTAGACCCGCTCACTACGATAGTGGCAGAAATGGTCATTCGTCTTTGGTGTATATTATATAGATTACAGTCGATCTCTGTTCGGGTCTCAAGAACATTGGGTGTATTCATTTACCAAGTTTCTTGGGGAGAGATCACCAAGTGGTTTAAGCATTCGAGGAAGCACTCCATTGAAAACCGTTAAGGAACGGCTGGCTTGGCAAGCGCCAGCTAGCTTCTTGGTAAATGAGCACACCACGTCACCACGGTCTTCCTCCCTTTCAGTTTTCTGTTAAGCAGCAGGAAAATTGGGTTTCATTGGTGGGTTTCAAAACAAAACCTTAATTGGTGGTTTCAAAAGTCCGCTACGAGAAATGCCACTTTAGCGGCAGGAAGGGTCATGTTATTTACCCAAACCCTTGTGGGGTATATTGATTACAATAGATCTTCGCTTAGTTCTGTAAGTAAAACTTACCTCACGGGTGTCCTCCAAATTTCTTTGTTTAATGTTATAAACAGCATTAACAACTGTCTAAAAAGCTAATCATATGTGTTTGTTTTGTAATATTTTACAAGCCCAGCTACTCTGTTGTTAGATTTCCGGTCTTGTTTATTTCACAGTGTTCAAAGATGTACTGGTTTCTGTTAAAGTGCAGCTCGGAGCGAACGATAACTCAAATTTCACCAGTTCGTGTAGCCCATTACATTGTATACTGGGTACTCCTGCTAGTATTGTATAAAGAAATGCCGTGTGCAGGCACAGAGACGGGGTCTTGTTTATGACGTAGCCCATCGGGCAGAGCCGTCTCGAACAGTGTATGTATGTATGTATGTATGTATGTATGTATGTATGTCCCCTCAAACGTATACCAATCAGAGCTGATAATCTGGTCACATGACAGGGTGATGTGATTATGTCTGATGTCATTACGGCGGTGCTGCGGCTGTCTCTCCACGCATCGCCATTTTGATTTATTTGCTGTTAATGCCGAACATATTGTCGAACCTGTCATATATCACAATCGCCATGCTCTACCTTTACGATTTTCATTCAGTGTGAAACACAAACAAACCGATTGTTAAAATGACCATCAAATATCGAAAGCATCGGCGTTGTCTCTTCCAACAATACGCTGCGTATAGGCCTTAGGCGTTATGACTCACCGTCCGCTTCAGACAAATGAAACCCAGGTTTCTTAATGCAGTGGTATCGTTTCAATAGTATCGTTTTCGTAGTAATAATATTATAGTAAATATTACCATAACACTTTAATCCCAATGTCGTGAATGTAAAGTTGATGGATTGAAGCCGTGTAAAAGCGGAAGTAAGGAATTCACCTCGGTTTAAAAAATATATATATAATTTTCATAATAACAACATAACCTTATTATAGTAAATCTAATCGCAACACTAATCCCTTTGTAGTGACTGCAACATTACTGGAGGCTAAATATATATCTTGTATCATACTAAAATGCCCGATTTGTGTCCGTCTGATGAATTTGTGACGCAAATACATTCTGTCGTTACTTATCCAATCTCAACCAGACTTGACAGGATGACGAAGGGTTACATAATGAAGGTTGTAGCACATTCATTTGCCCCCCTCCCCATGGGGGTTCTCTCCCCCGAGTGGGTTTTCCCCACCATTGCTGCCAATGGGTTGCGTGTTGAGGTGTATAGCCATATTATGTTAGCTTTATCGTGGCGTTTACCAAGGCCGCTTCAAATAACAAAACTAACGATAATAGCATAATATTAATGTTATTACAAAACAATATTAATACCAATAATATCCCACCTCCCCAGGGATTTTTCCGGTGAGTCAATGTATATAAATAGCTTATCATGGCGTTTTAGTGGGAGCAACGGCCTCTACCAGAAGTAATGAACATTAATGAACATTATGAACCACAAACACGTATGATTAGCTTTTTAAACAGTCGCTAATGCTTTTTATAACACTAAATGAAGAAATTTGGAGGAATGCCGACATCCGTGAAGTAAGGTTTACTTACAGAACTGAGCGAAGATCGACTGTACTCTATATTAACCCACAAATGTTGGGTTAATAACATGACCCTTCCTGGCGCTAACGTGGCGTTTTTCGTAGCAAACTTTTGAAACTCGCTCCTGCTGTTTCATACGATACTGAAAGGGAGAAGTTCGGGTTGTGCTCCTTTACCAAGCAGCTAGCTAGCGCTTGCCAAGCCAGCCGTTTCTTAACGGTTTTGAATGGAGTGCTTGCTCGAATGCTTAAACCACTTGGCGATCTCTACACAAGAAACTTGGTAAATGAACACACACCCACTGTTCTTGAGACGAGACCATAGATCGACTGTAATCTATATACCCCAAAGAGGAATGACCCTTCCTGCTGCTCCCGGAGTCTGCGGGTGTACTAGTATATTAAAGTAGTGAAAGTTTTGTGTCTGGCTGTCATGCTCCGTCATTACGTATATGATGTCATTATGGCGTAAATACCCACTCACTTCGAGAGCGGCAGGAAAGGTCATTCCTCTTTGGGGTATATATATTAGTCTCTTTATGATCTGGTCTCAAGAACATTGGGTGTGTTCATTTACCACGTTTCTTGTGGAGAGATTGCCAAGTGGTTAAAGCATTTGAGCAAAACACTCCATTGAATGCCCTTAAGGAATGGCTGGCTTGGCAAGCACTAGCTAGCTGCTTGGTAAATGAGCACACCTCCCAACCCTTGTGGGGTATATAGATTACAGTAGATCTTCACTCAGTTCTGTAAGTAAAACTTACCTCATGGATGTCTGGATTCCTCCAAATTTCTTTGTTTAATGTTATAAACAGCATTAGCAACTGTTTAAAATGCTAATCAAGTGTGTTTGTGGTTATAATATTTTACTAGCCTGGCTATGTCGCTGTTAGACTTTTGGTCTTGTTAATTCAATGGTTACTGCAAAAAAACAACAAAAAAAACCCGAAAGCATCCGAAAATGCAAAGTCCATCCACATCCGTTTGTATTCAGATCTTCTTCTTCTTCCGTGTGCTCATCCTGTTATATATCAGTTTTAGGCCCATCTCTCTGGTTAAGAATGACATATATTCTCGGATCCGGATCTGAATCTTCACCAAAGTCTAATCATTTTGTCCTTGTCACATACCCAACCACTCCACCAAATTTCGGCCGAATGCATCCACAACTTTTTGAGATATCCTTTTCACAAACGGACCAAGAGACGGGGGTAAAAACACAACGTCCATCCACCTTTGGTAGCAGAGGTAAGAAACACTGCATGTTTGCCAAGCACCGCAATCACAATCCATAACAGAGAAAAGAGCAATTCACATCACAAAAGCATGGCGATCGTTACATTGTGAGAACCGTTATGAACGTCAAAATGCAGAGATCACCCACCACCAGAATACAACCAAACATTGACAACAATGTGTTATTACTTATTACTCACTTTAAAACTATGGTTCTGTGGCGGGTGAAAATGAGAAACAACAACAACAACATGCATTTTAAGGCCATTTTCCCTGCTAGAGCGTGGGTTAGCCTTGTGGTTCCCATGACAATCTTCTCCATTTTGCCATATTTTCTGCATCTCTCCTTGTTAACCCCCTTGCCCGCATTTCTTCTTCCACCATCTTTAGCCAAGTCTTTCTCGGTCTTCCCCATCCTCTACTTCCTTCCACATTCATTTCCATCACTCTTCTCAACCAGTCACTTTCATCCTTCCTCAACACATGACCAAACCATCTCAACCTGTTCCTCTTCACAGCATCAATCACAGGCTCGATTCCCATCATTTTTCGCAATTCATCATTTGTCTTCCTCTCTCTCTCAACGATACTCCGCACATCCACCGAACCATTCGCATTTCCACCCTTTCCAGCCTTCGTTGCTGCTCTACATTAATGACCCATGTCTCGCTCCCATAAATCATAACACTTCTCACACATGCAGCATACACCTTTCCCTACAGCTTCAACGACACTCCCCTCATCAGCACGCCACTCAGTTCCCGAAACTTCTTCCATGCACATCTCACTCCAGCAACCGTTGCCGAGTTTGTTCCACCTTCTCCATTCAGCATGTCTCCGAGGTAGCAAAATGTTTTCACACCTTCCAGCTTCACGCCGTCTCCAAGATGCAACTCAACATTTCCTCCATCTGCAGCTCCCTCTGTGCACACCTTACATTTGAATGTAGCTGCCACACTGGTTAATGACCCTCTCAGACCACTACGTTTTTGATGAACCCACTCAGCGCACATTGTACATTGAATGGAGTTCACTCCGACACCTTTCCTGCACACAGCACATGGCCACTTCCCAGTTCTTTCCACCTCACCACATGCTTTACCACTTGCCATCACCTTCGTCTTTCCGATATTGACCTTCAGACCTTTTGTCTCCATACATTCCTTCCACTTGTTCATCTTTTCCTTCAGTCCATCCATACTTTCCGCAATCAACACCAGATCATCTGCATACAACAACTCCCACAGTAAACCCTCCTTTACGTTCTGAGCCAGCACCTCCATCACAGCTACAAATAGTAGTGGACTTAGTACCGACCCCTGATGCACTCCCACCTTCACCTCAAACTCACCACTGTTCCCGTCCTTCGTCCTTACAGCTGTGCGCGCTCTTTTGTACATTGCCATCACTACTCTGATCAACCATTCCTCCACTTCTAACTTCCTCAATGCCCATGTCAATACTTCGCGTGGAACCCTGTCGAATGAAACCCTGGTGAAAATGAGAAAGGATTCATAAATATCGAGCAGTACAAACCCTGTCCTCATGAAATCTCGCTGAACTGTGACTGAGCTCCAGACGAAGCTCTGCCTAACTAGGTGATTTTTCAATCCTAGCTCCACCCATCTTTGCACTGTAATTACTTGTCTTGATAAAATCATTCTGAGGACCATTACAAAAGTCGAAACCTACCAAAATGGATGTTTTTTTTTTGTCATGCCAAGGTATTTTTATGCCTCCACTGACAAAGTCGCTTGAGGCATTATGTTTTCGTGTTGTCCGTCCGTCCGGCCGTAATAGGTTTTCGTTCCCGCGTTAACTTAAGTAACAGCTGAAGGGACCTCAATCAAACTTGGTACAAGTATCTATCTATAATTCCAGTAATCTCTGTGTGTCTGTGTGTCTGTGTGTGTGTCTGTGTGTTTGTCTGTGACCGCTGTTTCTCGACAACCACGGGTCCGATATACTTGAAACTTGCCAGGTATATTGCTGGGGACCCGAGGATGTGCCTTTTCAAGGTTTCATATTAATCGGACAAGTAGTTACCGAGCTATGGCGATTTCTTTACCAAACTCCGCAAGCCGTTCGCTTTGGACCAAACCATTTCATGTAAATAGAGGGGGGGGATTGTCACCGTACTCGCAAGCCGTTCGCTTTGGACCAAACCATTTCATGTAAATAGAGGGGGGGGATTGTCACCGTACTCGCAGGCCGTTCGCTTTGGACCAAACCATTTCATGTAAATAGAGGGGGGGGGATATAATTTTAGATATATATATAGTACGGGCATGCCCTAGTATATATAATGATGCAAAGATGAATGATTAGATTAAGGGGGTTAAGAGATTAAAGAAAGGTCAGAGTATGTAATAGGTTTTCGTTCTCGTGATTGAAAATGGCTGAAGGAATTTAAATCTAAATTGGTACAAGTATGTATAACGATGTAATAATGTCGGTGAAGGCATGGGTGCACGTGGCGATATCGAAGAGTGCCGTTGTATGCTGACAGGACCTGACACCAATGTAATTTTTAACACCAATGCTGACAGGACCTGACACAAACATACCTTGCAACAACTGTTGCAGGTTTAAGTAGACAGACAATAGACACAGACATGCCACACACAACTCCAACAGATTGAACAGACACCTCTTCACTTCATGATCCAACGTCAAGTTGGATCCCAAAGTAGAGATCTTGCAAGAAAGATGTGAATAAATGGAATCATGACGAGTCTTCTTCGGTTGTGCTCTTACTTCAGATTTGTTGGGATTGGGGTGGAAGACTTGTTGCATCCACTTAAAAATATTTGTGATTCCAGCTTTACATTAAATGAGTGGTATGGTGAAATGGGGGAAACCCATTCTCCTACCCCTCCACTCCCACGCTCTCCTCCTCCTCTCCAACGCTCTCCTCCTCCTCTCCAACGCTCTCCTCCTCCTCTCCCACGCTCTCCTCCTCTCCCACCTTCCCTCCTGATATTTTCCAAAAGTTGTATTTTTAATCAAACTGCTTGAGTGGTCATTGGCTTCATAGATTTTGAAATCCTAACACTGGTCACAGTGAGGTGTTTTACTTTCAGTCACTTTGCTGCATTTTATGTTTGTGATATACAATCCAGAGTAAAATTTTGTTTTGCATAATGTGTTTATTTTGGTGGTGTCAAATAAGATATATGTGGGGCGTTCAAACGTTTCTACGTGACATACTCACCCTGGTCTAATATGTCAACGTTTTATTTTCAATAGGTAATTGAGCATGAGATATTCTTCCCTGATTACTTGTATCGACGGGGGTGGTGGAAACTACCATGGCTTGTCTTCAACTATGTTGGTTCATTCGCAGAACCGATTTAACACCTCACGTAGCACTGTGAGAAAAAGCAAATGGTGTGTTCTGTAACAGGCAACTGGGAACAATGCATTATTGATATTCAATTTGCAAAGTAGAAACTTTTTTTTTTTTTTTAGCTCAACTGGAACAAAGTTCAGGGGAGCTTATGCGATGACGCGTCGTCAGTCAGTCAGTCCGTTCTTCCGTAAACACTTGAACTTCTTCTCCTAAACTGCTGAAGGGATTGTGACCAAACTTGGCGCAAATGATATTTGTTGTGTTGTGACTATAGTTTGTTCACGGCATTAAAAAAAAAATCAGGGTCTACGGGGCTTTACTGGGGTCAAATTGGATCCAGGTTTAACCCCCAAAATAAAAATTTGCTTTTTCCTCTGAAACTACACACACGCTTTTGATGAAACTTTACCACAACCTTCATCATCCGTGATGTACCCAAGTTTGTTTACGGCGGTAAGAAAATCGAAGTTTAAGGTGGGTATACGGGGGTCAAAGTGGGTCCAGGTTTTGACCCCCAAAATAGGTATTTGCTTTCCTCTCTGAAACTAACACACAATTTCGATGAAAATTGACCACAACCTTCACCACCCATGATGTAACAAAGTTTGTTCACGGCCTTAAAAAAAAAAAATCTGCCCCTTTGGGGATATATGGGGGGGTTTCCCCCCAAAATAGGTATTTGCTTTCTTCTCAGAAACTACACATGCAATTTCAATTAAACTTCACCACAATCTTCTATCACCCGTGATGTACCAATGTTTGTTCAAGGCATTAGAAAAATTGGGGTCTGAGGAGGTATATGGGGTTGGGTGGGGGGAGGGGAAGCCGTTTCCCCCCTAAAATAGGTATTTCTTTTGTTTGTTTAAAGTCTTATGATTATGTTAGTATGATTCTGCATGCTGCCCTGTCTTCTTGAAACCATTGAAATTGGTTTAAAATACCTTTAGTCATTGCAGTATACTGTTTATTCTACCAGGTGAGTGCCAGGGGTATTGCCCCTATGTTTTCCATTTATAAACTGTCGATTGCAAGTGTTTTTATTATCGCTTTTTTATGCATAGGTGGCTGTGGTGAAAATGAAATGCTCGGAGAAGGTTTATGCCATGAAAATTCTCAACAAATGGGAGATGCTCAAACGTGCTGAGGTCAGGTATACTGCTTTTTCTGGAAAAGTATGATTTCACGCATCTTGAGATTCTTTCATTTTTTAAAATACCATTTCCAGCTTATGAAGTTATTTATCAATCCATGTTAGCTTTGTATACAAGTTAGAAATGGCATTTGCTTGTTGTATGATACATTTTAATCGTGATATATCAGGGTTCCTGTTGATTTTTGGAATAGGAGGTAATTTAGTTGTAGATGATGCAAAGATGTACTGATTCGATTTTGGAGTCAAGATGTCAAAGGTCAGAGGTCATGGCAGGTAAAAATGTGATAACGAGAACAGCGGAAGGGATTTAAATCAAACTTGGTACAAGTATTATAATGATGTAATCATGTGGGTGGAGGCATAATTATAATCGGTCGACGTCGTGACATTGTAGAGTGTCGTTCTCGTTTATTGTAGTTTTGCAAAAAGTGTAAAATTTATCTTGTGATTGTTTTACAGACTGCTTGTTTTCGGGAGGAACGGGATGTGCTTGTGCAAGGGGATAGCCAGTGGATAACTACATTACATTATGCTTTTCAAGATGAAAATTATCTGGTAAGCCAATTATTATTTCCACTTCTTGAGTGGCTTTGTTGAAGTGCATGATGTAATAGTGTGACAGATTTTGTTGTGGGGTCAAAGGGCAGAGACCCAATGCAATGTATGGGATAGAAAACTTTGAAAACCAACTTTATGCAAACATTACTGAGCTGACATGAACAAACTCACCTCTTTGTCCCTAGGTGACTCTCGGATTTTACACAATTGCACAGTTAACCCTTTGAGTACGGGATTTTTTTTGATAAAAATACCCCCGGTACTGGATTAATTTGGCATTTTGGTACGGGAATGCAACCACGTACTGACGATCTATTTATAGGTATAGTCACATCATCCGTACACAAAACTTTTTCGCGGGTGCGGCACTGGACGTCATCCGTACTCAAAGGGTTAAGAAGCCACATTAAAGGCCATTTGTCTCTTTTTGCCTGTGTTATGTCCCCTAACATTTTTCATTATGCAAAGAAATAAGCAGTGCTCTCTGGCTTGTGCTTGGGTAGCATGTGGTGATTGGTGTGGGAGCGGCAGGAAGAAAGAATAATAACACACTTATCAAGACCCATACCTGGAAGAATCCGAACATCTCCACATCCATCAACAGAGTACAGCATGTACCTACCCATGCTTCACATCCATCCAATCACCCTGTGTTAGGCAAACTGGAGGAGGGTGGAGTTTAAGTCTTACTTTTACTTTCCTGAAATGTTTGTTCAATTGGCAGTGAGCATGCCATGTAGACGGTATCAAAGCAGCCGCCACACATTGTTACCTTCAAAGAAAGGTTGAATTATATTTAACGATGGAACTTGAGCAATGCAAAAATATGCGACTGCATTCATTATAATTTGTCAATTCTACTGGGCCATTAGATGTCTAACAGGAGAATGAGAAAGAACTGTTAAATAATTATATTATAATGGGCCCATATAGGTGCAAAGCATGGGGGTAAATAGTGAGGAAGGAACTGGATGGAAGATGAAATGAAGTGGTGGATTGTCTTCTCATCTGTTGACAAACTTATCTCATCTCATCTCATCTCATCTCATCTCATCTCCATCATCTCATCTCATCTGTATCAATACATGTTGAGGCCTCTGTGGGTTCCAGCAGGCAGTGCTTTTCCATCTCCTGTCATCCCTCATTACTACAACTGACCTTTTCTACTCCCAAAAACAATACACAAATCAACTCTCTTAATTCAAGGTAATGCTGTTTCTTTCCCTCTTCTCTTTTCCTCTTTGTTCATTCCCTTGCTTATGTCTAAATGTGCTACCGTCAGTACATTGCCCTTTTGCACTTCTCTCGCTTCACTTTTTTTCGATGATCATCAATCCTGTATGGAAAAGCAGCCATTTCACTTCAGGACTGTTCTCCGACATCTACTGCTCCTGATTTTAACTCAGCCTGGGAATTCTTCCACAGAAACTTGCTCTCTCTCATGCACAGATTCATCCATGCTCTTCTTCAGAATTATCCTTTCCTTCTCCGGGCCCATGGTACACTGAATCATGTGGTGAGACAGTTGTTCTGAAACAAATTGCCTTTGCTTTTGGAAGTCAAATCTGACCGAAAGCAATCTCAGTGCTTTCCAAAACGTCCACAACAAGTGTGTGTCCACTCATGAGAGCCAGAAAATAACATTTGTACAACCTTAAGAATTAACTTTCAAACTTGTCTCCCTCCTCTAAAACCTGGTGGCCCCTTGTTAAGTCTGTCTCTGGGGTATGCTCCCCTTCCCTCTCCAATTGGCACCACAGCCGAATCCGCTCGTGTGAAGGCTGAATGCCAAAATTCTGTGTTTGCTTCCAAATGTTGTCCCTAATCTCACTCTCGGTACCCATTCTTCCCTGTAGTACCTATCTGCTCCTGGACTATGTCTTTTGCACCTGACAAGTTTCTTTCAACCCTTGACTCTCCTATAAGATGAGACGGCATCAGCTCACCTGTCCTAAAAACCTGCTCTGCTACTCTTGCACATCCTCTCTTTGCCCGTTTCACCTCGATACCGTTTCACAAAAACCTCGTTTCACCTAGACGAGATAATCTTCCATCTGCTTGGAAATCCAACATCACTGCACTTGCTTGGAAATCCAACATCACTGCACTACATAAAAAGCTGCAAAACTGATCCCCTCAACTACAGATCTATCGATTTACTTCCAATCATCAGCATTGTCATGGAATCCATCATTGCAGTCAATATCTCGCGAGATCTCGCGAGATCTTGATCGGGGCGGTCACGGATATTCGAAGCTGTTCCACGATCTTCACGCACGCTCGAAGCTAAGTCATTGTCACATTTGTATTCTTGTCTAAACTGTTTATCTTACGTGTGTGTACCTTTTAAGTGTCCCTCGGAAGTTTTATCGGGGTTAATCTTTCATACCTGTAAAAAATAGTCGAGTATCTCGTGCCGCGCGCAGACCACGCGGCCTAGTTGTTGAAGCTTCCGACCTGGAGGCTTGGTTTCTCTCCGGGCATCCAAAGTGGTTATTTTTTCATTCGTGTGTTTGTCAAATTTCAACTCGTTACTTTATCGTCCATGCTTTATTGTTTGTTTATAGTTAGTTTTGGTTTGAATTTCCTGTAACTCGTAATTAATTAATCCTGTTCTGCGCCTCGTGTGCGGCCTTGTACCTCTGTCGGTGTTTGTTAACTTAAGTCCCCTACATCGTGTTTTGCTTGGCTCTGTTTTTCCCTTCTACACCGAACGTAATACTCTCTGTTTAACGTTTTAAATCCCCACCCCACCCTACCCCCCCCAAAAAACAACAACAACAACAAAAAAAAAACATTTATTTTTCCTTTCTCCACGTGTGCCGTTGTCTCATCCTGTACTTTCTGTCCAGGTGTATCGCGGTGCTTTTCGCCCCGCCCCCATTATCTCCTTGCCATCATTATCTCCTTGCACGTTTTGCCCTGTTCAGTGTTCACGTGACTCGTGGTGGTCCCTCTCGGCCCTCCCCCCGTTGGTATTTTGTGCATATAAGATTGTTCACGGTTCTGTTTAAATATTATTTTAAATATGTTTAACCTTTCCCCTTCAGTGGTTTATTCAGTGGTATATTACAACACGCTGTTTTTCTTCCTATTTAAAAGGCTTTTCTCAATTTCCTCTCCAACTCATTCCACGTCAAAAAAAAGAAATTCAATATCTTATACGTCTCCCTCACTACATGGTCTAAATTCACATTCATTCCATCCCTCCTCCATCGTTCTGAATCGGATTGCTAACTTGAAAATCACAACAAACCCAATTTGTTATCAATGTTCGTCTTTCATTAATCATCCACTTTCTAAACTCCCCTCTTGCCCCTCCCCTCCAAATCCCCCCCCATGCACCTACACTCCTAAACTCCCCCCTTTCCCCTCCACTCTTAAACTCCCCCCTTGCCCCTCTACTCGTGAACTCCCCCCCTGCCCTTCCCCTCCTAAAGTCCCCCCTTGCCCCTCCCCTCCAAATCCCCCCCCTTGCCCCTCCACTCCTGAACTCCCCCCTTGCCCTTCCCCTCATAAACTCCTCCCTTGCCCCTCCCCTCCAAATCCCCCCCATTGCCCCTCCACTACTAGACTCCCCGCTTGCCCCTCCCCTCCTAAATTCCCCCCTTGCCCCTCCCCTCCTAAACTCCCGCCTCACTCCTCCCCTTCAAAACTCCCCCCCAACTCCTCCCATTCAAATCTCCCCCCATACCATCCCTCTCAAATTCTCCCTCCTCCCCCCTCCTCAAAGTTGCCTCCTCCCCACCTCATCTCCCTTCTATCTTATGCCTCCACCCCCCCCCCAACCTTCTACTGTCCCATGCCCCCCCTCAAACAACCCCTCACTCTGCCTCATCCCTTCACCACCAAACCTTTCATCCTCCTCATCCTTCCCTTTCTTGGAACTCTTCTGTAATCTCTGACACACTATTAACTGCTCTCCCTACCTCCCCCTCTCATCCTTCATCTTACCCTACTCCTCCCCTCCCCTGTCCTGTACCCGATGCTCCCCCTCTCTCTTCTTTAACGGTATGGACCTCAAACATCCGGGGCCTTCGCTCAAACCTGACTGATCTCTCCATACAGGTTGCTTCTGACAATCCAGACTTGATCTGCTTAACAGAGACTTTCCTCCTTCAAGATGTCTCTGATTCCTCAATATCTCTTCCTGGTTACTCCCTCTTCCGGTATGATAGACCTGAGCCTCGTCCTGGTGGTGGGGTGGCTATCTTTATCAAAAACTCTCTTCCTCACTCTCCTTGCACTGCCCTCTCTCCTCCTCACCCCCAGGAGTACCTCTGGCTACGGCTTCCTCTCCGCTCCCACCTTTTGTTCATATGTGTTCTGTACCGTCCCCCAAACAGTGATGACTCAATTTACATTTCACTCTCTGACAACATGGACCAACTTCTATCCACTCATCCCAACTCTCTCTTCCTCATATGTGGTGACTTCAACTGTCATCATGCCACCTGGTTGGGTGTGGGTTCCTCTCTCACCAGTCATGGCACCTCAGCAAAGGACTTCTGTGACTCACTGGGATTGACACAATCTGTCAATTTCCCGACCCGGATCTCAGCCAATGGAGTTTCTTCTCTTCTAGACTTGGTTATGACAAACTTCCCTGCTAATGTCTGCTGCTCTTCTGCTCCAATCGGTTCTTCTGATCATGTGCTTGTCAAAGTGGACATCTCTCTGGCCATTCTCAGGGAGCCTCCTCATCGTCGAAGAGTCTGGCATTTCACTCAGGCCGACTGGGACGGGCTTCAAGCAGCCATCAATCGTCTGGATTGGTCTCCCATCTCCACTGCCTCTGACATCAATTCTTCCTGGGAATTCTTCCAAAGCAAACTGATCTCTCTCATGCACAGATTTATCCCATCTCTTCTTCAGTTGTCTTACCCTTCCTCCCGTCCATGGTACACCGAATCTTGCGGTGAGGCAGTTGCCCTGAAACAACTTGCCTTTGCCTCTTGGAAGGCTAATCCAACTGAAGGCAATCTCAGTTCCTTCCACCAAGCTCGGAACAAGTGTGTGTCTACCCTCAGGAGTGCCAGGAAGCACTATCTCTCCTCGCTCAAGAACGAACTCTCAAACCTGTCTCCTTCCTCCAAATCCTGGTGGCGTCTGGTCAAATCCGTTTCAGGTGTTTGTTCCCCCTCCATCCCCTCCCTTACCTCAAATGGCCACACAGTTGACATCGCACGTGACAAAGCCAAATGCCTCAACTCTGTGTTTGCCTCAAAATCTTTAGTCCCAAACCCATCTCTCTCTGTTCCCACCTTTCCCAGTCGAACCCAACTGCTCCTGGACTTTGTGTCCTTCTCTCCTGACAAGGTGGAGGAGTTTTTGTCGAAACCTCGACTGATTCTGCAACTGGACCAGACGGCATCAGCCCACGGGTCCTAAAATCCTGCTCTGCCGCTCTATCTCACCCTCTCTCTGTTCTTTTCACCCTATCTTTTGCTCAAGGTCATCTGCCAGCATCCTGGAAATCAGCAAACATTACTGCTTTACACAAAAAAGGTGCAAAAACAGATCCTTTTAACTACAGACCAATCAGCCTGCTCCCAATTATCAGCAAAGTCATGGAATCCATCATTGCTTCGGATATGAAATCTTTCCTCTTCTCCAATGGCTTGATCTCTGATCATCAATTTGGATTCAGACCAGGTCACTCTACTCTGGACATGCTGCTTCTCCTGTCTCAACAATGGATGGAGGTCCTCAATGCCAAACAGGAAATCAGAGCTGTCTCCCTTGACATATCACGTGCCTTCGATACGGTCTGGCACCCAGCTCTGCTCACCAAACTCTACTCCTATGGTATCCATGGAAATCTCCATGCATGGCTTGCGGACTTCCTCTCTGGTCGTAGTCAACGTGTGGCCCTGAATGGATTTCTCTCATCTCCCCTTCCTGTTCAGGCTGGAGTTCCCCAAGGCAGTGTGCTGGGCCCGGTGCTTTATCTGGTCTTTAGCAATGATCTCTCCGACTCTCTGGAAAATCCTCTCTATCTCTTTGCTGATGACTCCACTCTCTGCCGCTCCATTCCTCTTCCCTCAGATCGGCAGTCTGCAGCCTCCTCACTCTCTGAAGACCTGGACAAAATCACAGACTGGTCAAACAAGTGGAACATGTCTTTCAATCCTGACAAATCTCACACTCTTACTATGTCTCTCTGAAAAGATCGACTGGACAACCCTCCCATCTACTTTCTCAACAATCCTCTCCAAGAAGTTCTG
Source organism: Myxine glutinosa (assembly GCF_964187855.1). NCBI lineage: Eukaryota > Metazoa > Chordata > Myxini > Myxiniformes > Myxinidae > Myxine > Myxine glutinosa. Next base: position 66,755,681 of record NC_136269.1, on the reverse strand, counting down.
TCGCTCAAGCTTTTGGGTCTCACTATCTGCCATGATCTTTCTTGGGAAAACCACATTTCCAAGCTGGCCTGCAAAGCCAGTCGCCCACTGGGCATCCTCCGTCGTGCGAAGTCCTTCCTAGGCACACCTGAGCTCCTCACCACATACAAGGCTTTCATCCGCAGCTCAATGGAATACTGTTCTCCCCTATGGGCTGGTGCTCCTGCCTCACACCTAGCTCGGCTTCACGCTGTTGAAACCAAAGCTTTCAGAATCATTGGAATCTCCCGTGATGAAGCTTTCTCTGAGGGCCTTTCACTCACTCACCGCAGGCAGGTAGGTGGTCTTTCTGTCTTCTACCGACTCCTCTCCGGCCTTGCTCCCCCAGCTCTCCCTGTGCTCTGTCCCCCAAATATTCCTACAGGTCGCACAAGATCTGCCAGCAAGCCTCTGATGGTTAAACTGCCGAAATCTCGGCTCTCTGCTCACCTTCACTCCTTCATTCCTCTTTTCTCCCGCCTCTGGAACAAACTCCCACACTCCCTTCAATCCCACTCCTCCCTCCAGGTCTTTAAAACAGCTGTTCACCACCATCTCTTATCTTCCCCCATCCAAAACCTTGATCTTTTCTACCCCCACTAATTCACCCCAGATCCACCTTGTTTGTAATTCCAACTTCTTTCCTGGTAGTCCTGGCAGTGTCCATATGTTTTATGCCTCTCCCACCCCCTTTCCCATGCCTCCCCCCCAAAGCCCTCTCCCTCCCACAGATCTCTCGATGTCTCCATGTCTCTCGGTTCCTGCTCTCAAACGTTGTGTTTGTGTCCTTCCCCCTCTCTCCCCATCTTGTCTACCGCTCCCGATGTTATTTGTTTTATGTGTCGGTTTGTCGGTTATGTGTCGGTTTGTCGGTTTGTCTTTCTGTGTGATAAATGTTCGCTCTTTCACGAGCCTCGATGTTGTATACAAAAAAAAAACAAAAAAAAAAAAGAAATCCTAACTTTCCTCCAACATCTCTGATCACCAATTTAGTTTCAGACCAGGTCACTCCACCTAGGACATGCTGCTTCGACTCGCCCAACAAGGGACGAAGACCCTCAATATCGGACATGAGATCAGGGCTGTCTCTCAGGACATATCTCGTGCTTTTGATACAGTCTGGCGTCCTGCCACACTCTGCAAACTCTCATCCAAGGCATTCAAGGCCAACTCCAGAGATGGCTTATTGACTTGCTCTACTCTCGAAGCCATTGTGTGGCACTCAATGGATTCCTTTCATCTCCTCTCCCTGTCCAGGATGGAATGCCCCAAGGTAGTGTTACGTGCTCCTCCCCGACCCCCTGGTCACGGTGTACCTCCGAGTCCCGAGAGGAGTCAGCAGAAAAATGTGTTATTCTGTATGTATGTCAAAGATCAATGGTGAAGCCACACCAATTGTTACTCACAAACAAATATTGTATTAAGATCACACAAGAATAACAGTACAACAATAATATGAATCAAAAGTACAATCAATATCCTATGATGGTACCATCAGTTTTGTAATATATAACTCACTGTGCTCCAAGTGAGTGAAACAAGAACATCCCCAATGTCTCTAATCCCCGGCTTCAAGCCAAAGTCGATCCGCTCCAGCGATCGACAGATCAATGTCCAATCGAGACCAGAATCCCGTTGGGTTGGCAGTCACAATCTTGCTGCCACAGCTGTGCAAAGGCGCCCTCAAGGCGACTGGGAAATCCAAAGGCGGCCTCCAGGCGATGGGGAAATCAAACCCTCGGGTATGGACATTCCACAGCTCAGTCGGCGACGCGCAGACTTTTCACTCAAAATCCACGCCACACACACACACACACACACACACACACACACACACACACACACACACACACACACACACACACACACACACACACACACACACACACACACACACACACACACACACACACACACACACACACACACACACACACACACACACACACACACACACACACACACACACACACACACACACACACACACACACACACACACACACACACACACACACACACACACACACACACACACACACACACACACACACACACACTCGACGTCTGAATGCGGTGAAAATGGTCGAAACGAGACGAAACCGTGAGCGAAGCGCAAGTCCTGCGCGAGTCAAAATGGTCGACGGCCCGGTCTCGTGGCGCAACGGCACGACGATGATTCTCTCCTGAATCGATCGCAAAACCTGACACGCAGGTTAATCTGTCACAGCGATAACCATTCTGTCGCAGGATTCCCTTTCCTGGGAAACCCGAAAGTTCGCTAGTGACTGTTGTTCGCCAACATTCACTCCAGACCGCAAATAGCTCGGCTCCTTCTTGACCGACTCACTCGCTCCGCCTTCTTTTTCTCCTCTTCTTCGTCGTCCGGTCTGGTTTCATTTAAAACTAACTTTTTCACCTTTTGAAAACAGTTCATAAACAATAAACCTTTTGACAACAATAAATAGTACATGGAATCGAAAATGTTTACAGTGGATGAAAACCACCACAACGGAAGTGACGAATCCGTAACAGTAGTGTTCTGGGCCCAGTTATATTCCTGATGTTCATTAATGATCTCTGACTCTTTATCTATTTTATTTATTTATCTTGATTGAAGATGAAAATCCTCTATCTATTCACTGATATCTCCACCCTAACAACATCTCTCATCCTTCAGACAGGCAGGCTGCAGCCTCTTCCCTCTCTTCAGACAAACATCAACAACAACATGCAATTTAAAGGCCATTTTCCCGACTAGAGCGGGGGTTAGCCTTGCGGTCCCCATGACAATCGTCTCCATTTTGCCCTATTTTCTGCATCTCTCCTTGTTAACCCCCTTGCCCGCATTTCTTCTTCCACCATCTTTAGCCAAGTCTTTCTCGGTCTGCCCCGTCCTCTACTTCCTTCTACATTCATTCCCATCACTCTTCTCAACCAGTCACTTTCATCCTTCCTCAACACATGACCAAACCATCTCAACCTGTTCCTCTTCACAGCATCAATCACAGGCTCTATTGCCATCATCTTTCGCAATGCATCATTTGTCTTCCTCTCTCTCAACGATACTCCGCACATCCGTCGAACCATTCGCATTTCCACCCTTTCCAACGTTCGTTGCTGCTCTATGTTCATTACCCATGTCTCGCTCCCATAAATCATAACACTTCTCACACATGCAGCATACACCTCCTTTCCCTTCACCTTCAACGACACTCCCCTCATCATCAGCATGCCACTCAGTTCCCGAAACTTCTTCCATGCACATCTCACTCCAGCAACCGTTGCCGAGTCTGATCCATCTTCTCCATTCAGCATGTCCACGAGGTAGCAAAATGTTTTCACACCTTCCAGCTTCACGCCGTCTCCAAGATCCAACTCAACATTTCCTCCATCTGCAGCTCCCTCTGTGCACACCTTACATTTGAATGTAGCTGCCACACTGGTTAATGACCCTCTCAGACCACTACATTTTTGATGAACCCACTCAGCACACATTGTACATTGAATGGAGTTCACTCCGACACCCTTCCTACACACAGCACAGGGCCACTTCCCAGTTATTTCCACCTCACCACATGCTTTAACACTTGCCATCACCTTCGTCTTTCTGATATTCACCATCAGACCTTCTCTTCAGACCTTGGAAAATATATCACAAGCTGGTAAAACACTTGGAATATGTCTTTTGATCCTGTCAAATCTCACACTTTTACACTCTCTCTCTAAAAGGCAACCATCCTATCTACTTGCCTAACATTCCCCTGGATGAAGTTGAGTTATTCAATCTCTTGTGTCTCGCTATCAGCCATGATCTTTCTTGGACAAATCACATTTCAAAGTTGGCTTCTAAAGCCAGCCGCTGACTGGGCATCTTCTGTCGTACAAAGTCCTTCCTTGGCACATCTGAATTTCTATCCACCATAAGGCATTCATCCACAGCTTGATTGAGTACTGCCCTCCTCTCTGGGCGTGGTCTTTATGATACCTGTCTTTATGATATGTCTTTATGATCTTTACCGAGATCTTTATGATAATTGGAATCCCCCGTGATGACGCTGCGTTTATGGGCTTTTCACTTCGCCATCACAGACAGGTCCGTGGTCTCTGTCTTCTACAGCCTCCTTTCTGGTCGTGCACCTTCTGCTCTTTCCATTCTTTGAACCCCTTTCCCTCAGGTTTCTGCAGGGCCCACACTGTCCACCGTAAACCCCCTATAGTGAAACTACCTAAATCCATGATCACTGCTCACCTCAAGCCTGGTGTTTCCTTGATGGCTAAGGTGGCTGGCTTGCGATCTCACGGTTTGGTAAGTGCTAGCTGCTTGGTAACTGAACACTGCTCTGCTGAACGAACGCTAGATATCTCAGGGCCATGAGTTTGAGCCACTGTCATGCCATTGAAATAACACTCGGTGGATTGACACAGCCCGTCATCTTTCCGAGGTCGGCAAAATGAGTACCAGCTTACTGGTAATCGGGGGCAGGCTACATCGGGACCACCACTGCTCACCTTCACTTATTTGTTCTTCTTTTTGCCCGCCTGTGGAATCAACTTCCACACCCTCTTCAATCTCATTCTTCCTTCCAGGTCTTCAAGACAGCTTTTCACCACCACTTCAGATCACCCCTAATTAAAAAAAGTTGCTACCCTCGTTAACTCCCCCTCCCCCCCTCCCACCTAACCCCGCCCCAATTCCTCATCCTTCCAAATTTCCAGTTTATTCCCTCTATATCCATCTTGTCTACCCATGCATTCTCTCCTGCCCCCATTCCTCCCCATACCCATTGTTTGTCCAAGTCTTACTCTATCTTGGTGTTAAACTCTGCTGTTGTTGTATCCCCCCTCTCTGTTGTTCCTTTTGTCCTGTTGTGGCCTGATCCGTTCAGTATACTCGGACTTGACTATGTCTTCCATGAACCTTGACTATCTATCTATAATTCCAGCAATCTCTGTGTGTGTGTGTCTGTATGCGACCGCTGTTTCTCGACAACTACCGGTCCGATATACTTGAAACTTGCCAGGTATATTGCTGGGGACCCGAGGATGTGCCTTTTCAAGGTTTTAAATTAATCGGAGAAGTAGTTACCGAGCTATGTCCAAAAAACGATTCAACCAATCAGAGAGCAGCGAGCTATCACGTGTGCCGAACGTGGCGAACAGACTCTGCCTCGGACGGCACATTTGAGAGCGTATTCATTTATTTCCCGTCGGCAAACTATGTTGGCGCTATGTTGGCGTTAAACTATGTTTTAAAACTAATTAAAACTAATTTGCGATTCTTTCGCTTTGCGATGCGATTTGCGATTGCGTTAAACTCGCTCGGGCGTTAAACTATGTTTTAAAACTAATTAAAACTAATTTGCGATTCTTTTGCTTTCCTGCGCGTTTGTGCACGATATGGCGATTTCTTTACCAAACTCCGCAAGCCTTTCGCTTTGGACCAAACCATTTCATGTAAATAGAGGGGGGGGGGGATTGTCACCGTACTCGCAAGCCGTTCGCTTTGGACCAAACCATTTCATGTAAATAGAGGGGGGGGATTGTCACCGTACTCGCAAGCCGTTCGCTTTGGACCAAACCATTTCATGTAAATAGAGGGGGGCGATTGTCACAGTACTCGCAAGCCGTTCGCTTTGGCTTTGCGAATGGACCAAACCATTTCATGTAAATAGAGGGGGGGGGGGGATATAATTTTAGATATATATATAGTACGGGCATGCCCTAGTGTATACAAATTTATTATAAATTGTAATGGTTTGGCCCCGAAACCTGGCCCTGCTCATTCGCTTCGGCTTTGTTCGATGATAAAGCCCTTCAACAAACTGTTCTGAAAGCCCAATAAAATGTCCAATTTTCTTCAGATTTTTATTTTTGCACACGAGTGGAGAGAGGCCCAATCCCCTTGCAAAAACACTATCAACAGCCTCCAAGAGCGTAAAAATAGTACAAAGTTAACTTGGGAAAAATCCGTTGTTTTTTTAAATTTCTTGACAATGTTTTTTTTCTTCGGGATAATGAGTGTTCTGTTATTTGGATGTTCTGATAAAAGATGTTCCACTCTAACAATTACTTGATATCCGGAAAAATGTACACACTCCTATGAATCACAAGTCTCCCAGGTTAATTAGTCATGCTTTATTTTCACGATCCCCGCGCATCATTAAAAAGTCATAGCCGGGGAGAGGAGGGAGAAGATAGCACATGGGGGAGAGGAGGGAGAGGATTGCACACGGGGGGAGAGGAGGGAGAGGATTGCACACGGGGGAAGAGGAGGGAGAGGATCGCACATGGGGGAGAGGAGGGAGAGGATCGCACATGGGGGAGAGGAGGGAGAGGATCGCACATGGGGGAGAGGAGGGAGAGGATCGCACATGGGGGAGGGGAGGGAGAGGATCGCACATGGGGGAGAGGAGGGAGAGGATCGCACATGGGGGAGAGGAGGGAGAGGAGGGAGAGGATCGCACATGGGGGAGAGGAGGGAGAGGATCGCACATGGGGGAGAGGAGGGAGAGGATCGCACATGGGGGAGAGGAGGGAGAGGTTCGCACATGGGGGAGAGGAGGGAGAGGATCACACATGGGGGATAGGAGGGAGAGGATTGCACATGGGGCAGAGGTGGGAGACGATGGGGGTGGGAAGTGGATGGTGAGGGGCAGAGAACGTGGGGGGAGGGGTCAGTGTGAAACAATATATTTTAAAAGGTTGTGGACAAATTTTGACAAAACATAGTAGATGAGTTGGTTAGGTGACCAGAACAATCTGTTTAGATTTTGGTTCAGTTCCAGATGCCGATCCAGCCTATCGGTGGGATACAAAACGTAAACTGTTCAGCCTGGTGGTTGTATGTGCCTTCCTGCTTGCCATTCTAGTTTTCTAATGTTGCCCTAAATCGTTTGGATGAATCGAGGTTAACCTTTCAATCGCCTTATCTGTGGTTCCTCCCCCCATACACCCCAACTCTCACTTTCTGGCCTGCTTTCCCCATGTTTGTCCTGGCACTATTGGTTTGCAGTATTTGGTTATGGACTATTACGTGGGTGGAGACCTACTGACTCTGCTCAGCAAATTTGAGGACCGTTTGCCAGAGGACATGGCAAAGTTTTATATCGCAGAGATGGTGATGGCCATTGATTCAATCCATCAGCTGCAATACGTCCACCGGTAAGTAGATCTCTTTTTCCCTTATTGTTTATTTCTACATGCTAGCATGTGTTTTGGGAACCATGGTGAGGGTGAAGAGGTTTTAATTGTCATTGCCACTCTCAACATTTAACCAGACTCAGTGATGTCATGGTTGGAGAATTCGCTCTGAGTCTGGGAGGTCGGCGGTTTCAACCTGACCCCGGCCGAGTCATATTAAAGACTTTAAAAATGGTACATGGTGCTTTCTTAATCCTCATTATTTGGAAAGGATAGAGCACATACAAACACCAATGCATTACGCAGGCTTGATTGGCCTAATGTCTATATCTATATAAATAAAGGTGTGTGTGTGTGTGTGTGTGTGTGTGTGTGTGTGTGTGTGTGTGTGTGTGTGTGTGTGTGTGTGTGTGTGTGTGTGTGTGTGTGTGTGTGTGTGTGTGTGTGTGTGTGTGTGTGTGTGTGTGTGTGTGTGTGTGTGTGTGTGTGTGTGTGTGTCTGTCTGGATGTCCGCTTATAACCCAAGAACTACACATCAGAGAAACGTTTTAGACACAGATTCGGAATCAGCATAAAATCCTGGTGGTTATCGGCTACTTTTTATTTTAATATCAATGGTTTAAAAAACCGGGCCAGCTGCAATTCCATGGTGTAGTTTGTGGCGGCGCTATTGCCCCTTTCCGATCCCATGACCCATTGCGGTTCCGATTCGCGATAAGGTCTATGCGCTATCACCGACACTTTCCCACCTTTTCCATACCTTTTAATCAGATTTAACTTATCGTCCGTCGTAACCACATTACGCTTGGAAACACTAGCATTATCCTTCTTCGGACCCATGGCTAACACAGACACAGTAAAGGAATACTGTACGTCGCCTCTGTTTTGAATGAGAATCAGCAGTTGCGCGTACGTACAGTATACTGTACGTACATATTTATATATTTTTAATGTGCTTTTTATTGTATTTTTAATTGTTTTTTAGCTTCTTTTATTGTTAATTTATCTACTATTTTATTTATTTTAAATATATTTTTAAGGAAAACAAATGTTTTCACGTCCGTAGGAGTGACGTAAAGTCGCACATAATGACGTTCGCTGCCCGGTCATGAAATAAATTATGATTCTCTTGACAAAGTGACATGAAGATCAGGCAGTAAACCTCCCAACTGAGTTTCTGAACAGTCAGCCTCAATTCTAAAATCCTTAATTTTCATCCTATTGACTTGAACTTTGAATAGGATTTACATATCGGCTTGCTGAATTAAACCACCAACTGTTTTTGAGATCGGTGTAGGCGAAAAGGTCAACGTAGGCCAAAGGTCAACCACTTTTTTTTTTAGTTTCTAAAATCATCAATTTTCATCCGATTCATTTGAAATTTGAATGGGATTTACATATCAGCAAACTGAATTCAACCAACAACTATTTTTGAGATCACCATAGGCCAAACGAGCAACATAGGCCAAAAGTCAACAACAATTTCAAATTTCTAAAATCCTCAACTTTCATCTGATTGACTTGAAATGTGAAGAGGATTTGCATATCAGGTCACTGAAATTGAACCACCAATTCTTTTTGAGGTCAGCATAGGCCAAAAAGTAAACATAGGCCAAAGGTCTACAACTTAAGGTGAAGTTTTTAAAATCCTACATTTTCATCCAATTGACTTGAAATTTGGATAGGATTTGCATATCGGGTTACCTAATTCGACCACCAATTATTTTTGGGGTCTAAAGGTGAAAATATCAATATGGGCCAAATTTCTAAAATCGTCAATTTTCATCTAATTGACTTGAAATTTGAAGAGGATTTGCATATCAGATCACTGAATTAAACCACCAATTATTTTTGAGGTTAACATAGGCCAAAAGGTCAACTTATTTCAGGAATATTTCAAGACATTTCTGGCGCAGGGGCAATCAATGAAGGTTGTAGGCCTGAATTTCACAGAACAAGTGTTTGCCCATGGCCAGCTGTACGTGGGCTGCTCGAGGGTTGGAAAACCAAGCAATCTTTATGTCTTGGCACCAAGTAAGAAAACCAGAAATGTTGTATACCCAGAGGTTTTGAGAAATTGAAAATTGAAAAAACGTCATGTAGGAAATGTACTGTGATATTGCTCTAAAATATACATGTTCTTTTCATCATATATTTGTATTATTCTTATTCAACCCGGGCGAAGCCGGGTACCTCAGCTAGTGTATATATAGACAGCTGTCCCGGAGTGAACAGCACCAAGGCGCGTTTGGAGCGCAAACTGTCCTTCCTCGTTTTCCCTGCCTGAGTGAGTGGGCCCTTGTCTGGGGGATAATTTAAGACTGATTAAGCCTGCTCTGTGTCTCTTCGCCTTGTATAGTTGTAAATAATATATATATATTGTTGCGGTTTTGGGAATAAAGAATGACACCCCTCGTAGATAGTTGCACCACAACATGTAGCCTCGCTTTAGTTCAGTTATTTCTTATTAAATGTAAGCCTAGTCTCCTTTCCTGTGTTAGTATGCGTTGAGCAGGCCAGTGAGTTGGGTGTTCTTTGGGCTGGAATGCCACGTGCTAAGCCTGGAACAAGTCTGGCGAGGCCGAAGGGAGGAGCTGCAGGGGAGTGGCCGGTAAGCGGCGAGCAGCCAATCGGAGCTCAAGGGAGTGGCTAACAACGGCAGCGAGAGGAGGGGCTTGGAACATTCGGGTAAGGCTGGGGAGGGGCTTTATAAAACCCTGCCCCGGTGACCCAAGAGGAGAGAGGTGCAGTGTGCCCTAGAGGTCGTGGTGGTTGAGTCGGAGATCAGAGAGCGTTGTGAGCGCAGTGAGAAAGAGACATTGTAGCCACGAGTGGATTCAGTCCCTTGCTTGTTATAGCCTCTCTGTACACGAACTATCCCTGTGCCCTGCGCTTTGCTGCTGCCTGTGAATAACGCGCTCATGAGGACCATCCATTCCGGAGCCACAGACGCGCGATCTCTCTGCCTGCGCTCCCTGCACACGTGCCACGAACATCCGAGGGCCATGCCCGGCGAGCTGTCCCGGAGTGAAAGGCGCGTTTGGAGCGCAAACTGTCCTTCCTCCTTTTCCCTGCGTGAGTGAGTGAGTGAGTGGGCCCTTGTCTGGGCGATAATTTAAGACTGATTAAGCCTGCTCTGTGTCTCTTCGCCTTGTATATTTGTAAATAAACCTGTTCTTTCTTCCATTTGATCGTGCCCGTCATTTCACCATTGGCCTAGCATCACACGAATAAAACCGCTCGAATCGGGTTCAATAAAAGTAACGGCATGAGTCACGTGATACGGAAACTGCTCGGGCGTATTCGATTAGCGTGGCTTGTGCGAGGTCCAGTTCCCGTTTTCGTGGCAGCGTGGGTACCGAAGGTACGTGTGGAATCGACCCGATACCCTTCCGCACGCTCGCTACGGGAGTGGCGCCTCGGCCTCGTGGACTTGAAGACCCGAGGGGGAAAAGGGGTTAACTCCCCCTCTGTACGTCGATGGGCTTCGAGAGATCTGCAACAAATTGGTGTCTGGGAGTGGGATAATTGGACCTAGAGTGCGCTTCATGCACTCAAAAATTACGAGTGGATGAAATTTAGTTTTTAAAAACCAAATTATATTCGTACGATGGCTGGCCACGACGGTCAAATGCCGGTGGGAATATTAGACGAGGAAGAATTAATGGCCCAGGACCAGCAGGAAGGGTTGCTGGTAGAAGGGGAAGCAGATGAGGGTGCGGCAGTAGGGGAGAAAAATGGCGGCGCCTCGCACGTGGCGGCGGAAGCCGAGCCCGCGGTGCCAGCGGGTTTGGACATGCCGCTACTAGTGGCGGAAATGATGGCACACATGAAAGAAATGAGTGCCAAATCCACCAGGGAAATGAACAAAATGGGTGGTCAAATGAAAGAAATGGGGGACAAATCCACCAGGGAAATGAACAAAATGGGTGGTCAAATGAAAGAAATGGGGTAAAATCCACCCGGGCAATGAAAGAAATGAAGGAGGGGTTGGAAAACAAGATGGGTGGTCAAATGGAAAAATTGGGGGAAGAAATAAAGGAATGCAGGTGTGACATGGAAAAGATGAGGGCAGCATCCAAGAAGGACATGAAAAAGCCAGGGGAGGACATTGGGCGCAGGTTGAGCGGGAAGGTCGCGGTGGTACACGATGAGGTGAAGCGATACGGGGAACGCGTGGAGAGCAAGGTAAAGCGGAGCACAGCCAAGTTGACTGAGGCTATGAGAATCGCGACGCGGGGTGTAGAGGAGCCGACGATCGTCAAATTGGAAAAGGAAATTTTGGGGGCGCCGGCGAAGGCTGGGTTGGAAAAGGAAATTTTAGGGGCGCCGACGATCGTTGTCGTAGAAAAAGAAATAATTGGAATTATAAAGACGGGGGCTGAAGAGACTAGGAATAAATCGCGGGAGGAGGTGATGGAATCCGCGCAAAGTTCGTGTTTGCACCGTGATGCCGGGCTTGCTAACCCAATAAAAAGTTTGCAGGTGCTGGCCGAGAAGGAGGGCCCCGAGGTGAGAAATAATGGCGCGAATGTGTTTGGCATGAACGGGTGCTCGGCGTGCTTGGGAGAGAGGCGAGACCCGGGCGTTAGCGGAAGGCCCATTGTGCGGTGTACGAGGGAGAGTGGTACGGACTGTGAGTGCATACCCGAGTGTGTGGAGAGCGAGTGTGCACCGGTGTGTGCGAGGACCGAGTGTGTGGAAAAAGTGCACACCGGAGTGTGTGTGGGAAGCGTGTGCACCGGAGTGTGCGGGAAATGAGTGTGCACCGGAATGTGTGGGAAACGAGTGTGCACCGGAGTGTGTGGGAAACGGGTGTGTGAGACCGGAGTGTGTGGGGGGGGGGTGCGTGTGCGCCTGGTTGTGTGACAACGGAGTGTGTGGGAGGCGCGTGTGCGCCTGGGTGTGCGAGTGTGGAGTGGGTCGCGCGTGGTGAGGACACGGCTCATGCATCGACACCGACCGGGGGGGGTAGAGCTTAGCGGGACGAGTAGCGTACGCGAGCCCCCGGTGAGCTGTGTGCTGCAGGGAGTGGATCGGTGCTGCGTCGGTCTCACAAGGACCAGCGTGCACGATTCGTGCCTCCGGCCCCCGCACTGTATGGTTGGCGCTGTATGGCGGCAAGGCCGGTCGGCCAGGTTCAAGGGGAGGTAGGAGTTTTCGGAGCCATGCACCTTGTCGGGTGTGGTGCTCCGACCGTGGCCGGTTGGGTCATCTTGCGTGGGACTGCGAGGCCCCGCACAGGGATAGAGCCTGGCACCTGGGCCCATCAATCCCTCCCCCCTTGGATCAAAAATTCCGGACGGACACCCTATACAGACAACCAACCACCCGCATGGATCGCTCGGCCCTTCGAGGCCAAGCCGTGGCAATGTACCTCCATGAATGGGGGCTCGTAGTCTGGAGGACTGGAAGTAGTGTACTCCACGTGGGGGAATGGTAGTATCACCATTCCTCACATGGGGGGGGGGGGGCATGAGCATTAGTTTAGGGGGATGGCAGTGTTGGGCCCATGGAGGGGCCAGCAATGGTTGCCTCCATGGGGCACCGAAGCTAGCCGAGGGAGGGCTAGGATAATGTTACGGATCTAGAAGTCAGTAGAGACCAAGATTTAAGTAGTGACATCTGAACTATAGAGGGGACGTAGAGAGTTTAGGTGGATGTTAAAGAAAAGGGTGTGCGTAGTGTAAAGGGAAGAAGGGGAAGCACGAGTGTAGGGGAAATTAGTTAGATAGATGATACTGTGTGTGTGAGAATAAAAGGAATTGTGTTGTAGTGTAAATGGAATTGTGTTGAGGTATACGAGAAAAGTGGAGTGCAAAGTATTGGTGTGGAAGTGAGTGGTGTGGAATGCATGGTGCGAAGGAGTGAATGAGGGGAAGTGGAACCCATTCGTGAAAGCCCGTGCGGGTCGTGTAAAGCCAGGTAGAGGGCGTAGGTAAATTGCATGGATATTGACACCTGTGGTGCGGGCAGTCGAAAGAAGTGCTTTGTAGGGTGCATGAGTCGGTGACATGGCTGGGCGTGTGGCTTAATTGGTGCGTATGGTTATTGGGGCACTCCGCCACTGGTAGTGAGGCCGCAGGTAGGCTCTGGGAGCCGGTTAGGTTAGTTGTGAGTGGGGCCCGAGGATCCCAGGAGAGGACCCGGGTTGCCCGATGCCAAGGTGGGCATAGAGGGGGCAAGAGCCAGGGAGGGCCTTCCCCAGTTAGGTCGTCATCAGGAGCAGGCAAGCACCGGAGGCGGCTTCAGTGGCGGAGGTGCGCAGGTAGGTAGACCTGCTCGTGGAGCAGGCAAACACGACCCAGCCCCAAAATTGTGCGAGGGCACAGTGTGAAAATTTGTGGGGTGATCCCCAAATTTGGAGGGCACCACAGTGTGGGCAATGGGAATTTGGGTTCTTAGAACCACATAGTTTAAAGATGGCCGATTTGCAGGGTACGACCCGTGGTAGTTTAGATGAGTAAACACTATTAGTGTAGTTAGGATATGAAAAATCCCTTCGCATCACCCACAGCCATTCACCGAGGAGGACGAGCTCCACACCGAGGCTCTGTAGGCCGATTGAGTGGTAAGACGCATCATGACGTAAGTAAGACATTGTTGTGTTCCATCCCTTCCTTCCTGGGAGGGAGTTGGGGACGAATTTGGTATAGAGGGGGATATGGGAGACAGGACGTAGAGACGGATTGTAAATACAAGGGGGGCTAGGGTAGTGTAGCCGACGGTGGGCGGTACGGACGGCTTGGGACGAGCTTGCTCTGCTCGCTCTACTGCAACCCTCGCTCCGCACCAGGCATGGTGGTGCCTGGTCACCTTGTTTTTTGTGTGCCACTGTGTCCTTTCCGTTTGTTTGTTGCGCTTCGTCTTCTTTCCCCGCCCCAGGACCATTTTGGAGGCCGAACTGTGCAGCACCTTGCTGCCAAACCCACCTTGCTGCACCCTTGTCACACTTATGGACCACAAGCCTTGTGGCTCGCACCTCTGCTGTGCAGCATCTTGCTGCAAAATCATCTTGCACCTTCGGACCACTTGTTGAGTGGCACTGATGCCAGAGAGTGGCCCTGCTGGCCAATACAGAGAAAGTGTGTGCAATTGTTTACTATCGTGTGCCAGGTATGAAGAAGATGTGGAAGCTGAGACGGCTCTGATGCTTCATATGGCCTGAATGCTGGTCAGGGCCAGCCGGTTTTGTTAGCCGCACACAGAAGACGCAAGATGCAAGCAGCAAGTGCCACATTAAGTGTTTTGTTTCCCTCCTCCAATTTCTTCCTAAAGTACAGGTCCTGGGTCATAGAATTGTAAATAAAAGTTAAGTTCTCTGCATGTAAATATAAGAATGTGCCCACCGGCTATGTGTGTAGTTTGAAATTCCGGAAATACTCGGGTAGTTGTGGGTGTGAGTCTGTTACCGTAGCTGGTCAACGCATTAGTTGGGGACATATCTAGGGTTAAAAATGTCGCACGCAGGGGTCAGAATAAATGCTAGGGGTATGACACCTATGTGTTACATGTAAAAGTAATGGTAAATTTGCATGCCAGGCTCTATCGGTCGTTCCATTGTTGGGGTCGAGTCTGGTGAGAGAGGGGGGGGGGGGGGGGTAGTTTTTTTTTTTTTTTTAAATACAAGATCGAGGCTCGTGAAAGAGCTGACATTAATCACACAGAAAGACAAACCGACACATAAAACATATAACATGGGGAGTGGTAGACAAGATGGGGCGAGAGGGGGAGGAACACAAACACAACATCTGAGAGCAGGGACATCGAGAGATCTGTGGGAGGGAGAGAGCTTTGGGGGGGGGGGGGGGGGTGGGGGAGGCATGGGAAGGGGAGGTGGTAGAGGTATAAAACATATGGACACTGCTGGGACTTCCAGGAAAGAAGCAAACAAGGTGGATCTGGGGTGAATACGTGGGGGTAGAAAAGATCAAGGTTTTGGATGTGGAAAGATAAGAGATGGTGGTGAACAGCTGTTTTAATGACCTGGAGGGAGGAGTGGGATTGAAGGGAGTTTGGGAGTTTGTTCCAGAGGCGGGAGAAAAGAGGAATGAAAGAGTGAAGGTGAGCAGAGAGCCGAGATTTCGGCAGTTTAACCTTCAGAGGGATGCTGGCAGATCTTGTGCGACCTGTAGGAATATTTGGGGGTCAAAGCACAGAGAGAGCTGGGGGAACAAGGCCGGAGAGGAGTCGGTAGAAGACAGAAAGACCACCTACCTGTCTGCGGTGAGTGAGTGAAAGGCCCTCGGAGATAGCTTCATCACGGGAGATTCCAATGATTCTGAAAGCTTTGGTTTCAACAGCGTGAAGCCGAGCTAGGTGTGAGGCAGGAGCACCGGCCCATAGGGGAGAACAGTATTTCATTGAGCTGCGGATGAAAGCCTTGTATGTGGTGAGGAGCTCAGGTGTGCCGAGGAAGGACTTCGCACGACGGAGGATGCCCAGTCGGCGACTGGCTTTAGAGGCCAGCTTGGAAATGTGGTTTTCCCAAGAAAGATCATTGCAGATAGTGAGACCCAAAAGCTTGAGCGACAGAACTTCTTGGAGAGGATTGTTGAGCAAGTAGATGGGAGGGTTGTCCAGTCGATCTTTTCGGAGAGACATAGTAAGAGTGTGAGATTTGTCAGGATTGAAAGACATGTTCCACTTGTTTGACCAGTCTGTGATTTTGTCCAGGTCTTCAGAGAGTGAGGAGGCTGCAGACTGCCGATCTGAAGGAAGAGGAATGGAGCAGCAGAGAGTGGAGTCATCAACAAAGAGATAGAGAGGATTTTCCAGAGAGTCAGAGAGATCATTGATAAAGACCAGAAAAAGCACAGGGCCCAGAACACTGCCTTGGGGAACTCCAGCCTGAACAGGAAGGGGAGACGAGAGAAATCCATGCAGGGCTACACGTTGTTTACGGCCAGAGTGGAAGTCCGCAAGCCATTCATGGAGATTTCCATGGATACCATAGGAGGAGAGTTTGGTGAGCAGAGCTGGGTGCCAGACCGTATCGAAGGCACGTGATATGTCAAGGGAGACGGCTCTGATTTCCTGTTTGGCATTGAGGACCTCCATCCATTGTTGAGACAGCAGAAGCAGCATGTCGAGAGTAGAATGACCTGGTCTGAATCCAAATTGATGATCGGAGATCAAGCCATTGGAGAAGAGGAAGGATTTGATATCCAAAGCAATGATGGATTCCATGACTTTCCATGATAATTGGGAGCAGGCTGATTGGTCTGTAGTTGCAAGGATCTGTTTTTGCACCTTTTTTGCGTAAAGCGGTAATGTTTGCTGATTTCCAGGATGCTGGCAGATGACCTTGAGCAAAAGAGAGGGTGAAAAGAACAGAGAGAGGGTGAGATAGAGCGGCAGAGCAGGATTTTAGGACCCGTGGGCTGATGCCGTCTGGTCCAGTTGCAGAATCAGAATCAGAGTCGAGGTTTGACAAAAACTCCTCCACCTTGTCAGGAGAGAAGGACACAGAGTCCAGGAGCAGTTGGGTTCGACTGGGTAAGGTGGGAAAAGAGAGAGATGGTTTTGGGACACAAGATTTTGAGGCAAACACAGAGGTGAAGCATTCGGCTTTGTCACGTGCGGTGTCGCGGTTTTGCGAATAAAGAATAACCCTCTCGTAGATAGTTGCACCACTACATGTCACCTCGCTTTAGTTCAGTTATTTCTTTTTAAATGTAAGCGTAGTCTCCTTTCCTGTGTTTGTATGCGTTGAGCAGGCCAGTGAGTTAGGTGTTCTTTGGGCTGGAATGCCACGTGCTAGGCCTGGAACAAGTCTGGAAACGCCAAAGGGAGGAGCTGCAGGGGAGTAGCCGATAAGCGGTGAGCAGCCAATCAGAGCTCAAGGGGAGTGGCTAACAACGGCAGCAAGAGGAGGGGCTTGGAACATTCGGGTAAGGCTGGGGAGGGGCGATATAAAACCCTGCCCCGGTGACCCAAGAGGAAGGAGGAGAGAGGTGGAGTGTGCCCTAGAAGTCGTCGTGGTTGAGTCGGAGATCAGAGAGCGTTGTGAGCGCAGTGAGAAAGAGACATTGTAGCCACAAGTGGATTCAGTCCCTTGCTTGTTATAGCCTCTCTGTACACGAACTATCCTTGTGCCCTGCGCTTTGCTGCTGCCTGTGAATAACGCGCTCGTGAGGATCATCCATTCCGGAGCCACAGACGCGCGATCTCCCTGCATGTGCTCCCTGCACACGTGCCGCGAACATCCGAGGGCCGCGCCCGGCGAGCTGTCCCCGAGTGAACGGCGCCAAGGCGCGTTTGGAGCGCCAACTGTCCTTCCTCCTTTTCCCTGTGTGAGTGAGTGGGCCCTTGTTGGGATATAATTTATGCCTGATTAAGCCTGCTCTGTGTCTCTTCGCCTTGTATAGTTGTAAATAAACCTGTTCTTTCTTCCATTTGATCGTGCCCGTCATTTCACCATTGGCCTAGCATCGCACGAATAAAACTGCTCGAATCGGGTTCAACAAAAGTAACGGCACGAGTCACGAGATACGCAAACCGCTCGGACGTATTCGATTAGCGTGGCTTGTGCGAGGTCCAGTCCCCGTCTTCGTGGCAGCGTGGGTACCGAAGGTACATGTGGAATCGACCCGATACCCTTCCGCACGCTCGCTAAGGGAGTGGCGACTCGGCCTCGTGGACTCGAAGACCCGAGGGGGAAAAGGGGTTTAACCCCCCCCCCCCCCTGTACATTGACGGGCTTCGAGAGATCTACAACTATATATATATATATATATATATATATATATATATATATATATATATATATATATATATATATATATATATATATATATATATATATATATATATATATATATATATATATATATATATATATATCGATCTATCTATCTATCTATCTATCTATATATATATATATATATATATATATATATATATATATATATATATATATATATATATATATATATATATTGTTATATATATATATACAGTGGGACCTCTAAATCCGAATTTAATTCGTTCCAGCAGAAGTTCGGATTGGGAAAAGTTCGGAATTAGAAACTATTTTCCTCATTAGAAA
The DNA here is from genome assembly GCF_964187855.1 of Myxine glutinosa. NCBI lineage: Eukaryota > Metazoa > Chordata > Myxini > Myxiniformes > Myxinidae > Myxine > Myxine glutinosa. The sequence continues at coordinate 66,737,471 of NC_136269.1, read as the reverse complement.
TAATGGAAAGTGAATTAATCCGTTCCTGGACCCCAAAAATCCATTATCAAGACACTGTTAACTGCAAATACACATGATTCAAGGTAAAATAAGATGAGTAAATGCCCTAAATATCAAATAATAATAATAATAATAATAATAACAAGAAATAAATGTACTAACATGAAAATAACTGCATTTACCTTCGTGGAGAGTTCTGATGGTGCATGTGGAAGCTGGAGAGGAGGAAGGAGGGAGAGGGTTTTATTGCTTGGAAGGTGAGGCACCTTCCAAGCTAACATCAGATGACTGTGCTTCTGGTGTTTGCTCTCTTTGTCTTAACACCACTTGTAGAGGGTTGGGGCTCACTAGGCTTGCTTTCGTTAGAGAACCACCTCTCCAAAGTTGCCTGGTGTTGGCGACTTTTCTTAATTTTTCTGAAGTGGTCAATCACATTGTCACCGAACAAGTTAATGCTCCTGTTAACCACTGCTTTATTAGGGTGCCACCTTTCAACAATGGCCTGTGTTTTAGACCAATGGAAGCACAGTTCTTTAATTTCAGCACTGGAAATGTTACCACTAGCTCCCTCTTCCTCCTCTGAATAAATTTCCACTGCCACTTCTTCTTGCTGCATCTTGTGGAGGTGCTGAAGTTCTTCTGTGGTGAGTCCCTTGTTGTGATCCTCCACTAACTCCTCCACATCCTCTTCACTCACCTCCAAGCCCATGGACTGACCCAATGCTACAATAGCAGGCACAATAGGTTCTTCAAAGCCTTCAAAATCTCGACGCTCGCGGCGGAAAATATGAACGACGCTAACGCTATGTTGGCGGTTCGGTTATAGAAATACATTCGGAATTAGGGACAAAATTTTCTCGAATTTACGGTTCGGAATTAGAGTAGTTCGAGATGAGGGGCGTTCGGAATTAGGGGTCACTACTGTATATTGTTATATATAATATATATATATATATATATATATATATATATATATATATATATATATATATATATATATATATATATATATATATTGTTATGGCTCTCTACGCCGCCTTTCTTCCCCTTACCAAGGGGGGATTAATCCCCTTGTCTTTACTGGGCTTGGCGGAACCGAGACTTGCAACGTCCCTTCCGGACAAACGCGGAGTATGGTTTCAGGACCACTTCTCGCTCGTACCTAATTCCCCGCGCTGCCCTGGGAGCGAGTAAAGGAGCCTCGCACGAACCACGTGTGATGTGAGTACGCCGAGTGGATTGCGTACACGTGGTCCGCGCAGTTACCTCGAGGTTGGAACCCGATTAGAGCGGTTGTGCTCGTGCCACGCTTAGTCAAATGAGGAAACCACAGGAACGATCGAATCAGGAAGAAAGGAAGAACAAAGGTTTTAATTATTCCCACACGTATATACAAGGTTCAGGGACGCAGTGACACAGAGCAACCTTAGGCAGTCTTAACTTAAATCCAGACAACGGGCCCGCCTCACACTCACACAGGGAATTGCAGATGGGTAGATGTTCCCCCAACGCGTCGCCCTGGTCGTCCAGAGATTGTCCCCGTCCGGCTCTCCACGGCCCCGGCACGTCCCGCGAAGATGGTGGCAGGCGAAGGCAGGGACTCGTAGCGCGTCTCCCGAACAAGGCAGATGATGGGGCGGAACGGCAAAGGGCGGGACTTTTAGCGTGGCTGGCGATTACTCAGCCGTTCTCACTCGCGTGTCTCAAATACACTGTATATTGGCTTAAGCGCGTCTGGCTGCGCCCGCGTATCTGTACAGTTCTCACACGCGGCCAACTCCTCTTTCTCGATCCTCCGAGCTGGTTAGCGCGCGCGAGTTCTCGTGCAAGTTCTTTATAACGATCCTCTTCCGCGCTCGTCCTGTGTTCAACAGCTTTCACCGCTCATCAAGTCCTCTTTCCACTGCCGTGTGCACGCGAGTCCTCTCTCTTTGCTGCAGTCGTCTTGAGGGTTCTGCGCAGCGGGTCTTATAGTTACGCCCCCCGAACCTTCTGGAACACTCAATCCTTCTCACGACGCCCTGTGACACAACGCCGCCGTCACCACCTCTGAGCTCTGATTGGCGGCTCGTGCTTACCGTCAGCGCTTCTGCTGCTCCGCCTCGGTCCTCCTGACCTTCCTAGCCTGCCTCGTGTTAACTCGCCCAAAATGAGCCAACGTTAACGCAAAAGGGATTGAGGCTACGGACGTAGGATGATCGGTGACAGTAGGGCCTATTCTCTTGGCTCTACTCAACGCAGAACTAACGATGGAACTAAGCTCACAAATACTAAGACATAACTATACTATCGCGAGGCCACATGTTGCTTGTGTGACTAACTATGGGGGGGGGGGGGGGGGGGCACAGTGTGCTGAGAGGGTGAAATATTGGAAATATCTCAATATCTTGGGTTAAAATAATCCCCTGATAGTGGTTGAGGGCTCGTTAGAAGCGTATTACTAAGCTTATTACAACGAGAACAAATTTGTTTTTAAATTTTGATTTTGAGGGGTCTGGGCCCAAATTACCATATTTGGGCATTTCGGGCTCAAAACACATTTTCGGGTATATCTTGGCTTAAAAGAATCCCCTGATAGTGGTTGAGGGCTCGTTAGAAGCGTATTACTAAGCTTATTACAATGGGAAAAAATTTGTTTTTAAATTTTGATTTTTGAGGGGTCTGGGCCCAAATTACCATATTTGGGCATTTCGGGCTCAAAACACATTTTCGGGTATATCTTGGCTTAAAAGAATTCCCTGATAGTGGTTGAGGGCTCGTTAGAAGCGTATTACTAAGCTTATTACAACGAGAAAAAATTTGTTTTTAAATTTTGATTTTGAGGGGTCTGGGCCCAAATTACCATATTTGGGCATTTCGGGCTCAAAACACATTTTCGGGTATATCTTGGCTTAAAAGAATCCCCTGATAGTGGTTGAGGGCTCGTTAGAAGCGTATTACTAAGCTTATTACAATGGGAAAAAATTTGTTTTTAAATTTTGATTTTTGAGGGGTCTGGGCCCAAATTACCATATTTGGGCATTTCGGGCTCAAAACACATTTTCGGGTATATCTTGGCTTAAAAGAATCCCCTGATAGTGGTTGAGGGCTCGTTAGAAGCGTATTACTAAGCTTATTACAACGAGAAAAAATTTGTTTTTAAATTTTGATTTTGAGGGGTCTGGGCCCAAATTACCATATTTGGGCATTTGGGCAACATGAAAAGGGTTGATTTAGGGGTAAATCTGATTGCATTTTTGGATTTCCCATGTCAAAAAACTTCCCAGTGTGAAATTTTAGCCCTAGAACTTGATTCAAACTCAAATTATTCAAGAAAATGTTAAAATGGAAATAGACGCCCCGGAAACGGCTTGCAATAGATTTTCGAAAATTGACTTTTGTGTGAAATTCATCTATCTATAATTCCAGTAATCTCTGTGTGTATGCGACCGCTGTTTCTCGACAACTACCGGTCCGATATACTTGAAACTTGCCAGGTATATTGCTGGGGACCCGAGGATGTGCCTTTTCAAGGTTTCATATTAATCGGACAAGTAGTTACCGAGCTATGTCCAAAAAACGATTCGACCAATCAGAGAGCAGCGAGCTACCGAGCTATGGCGATTTAGCCGTTCGCCGTTCGCTTTGGCTTTGCGAATGGACCAAACCATTTCATGTAAATAGAGGGGGGGGTTCTACCGTACTCGCAAGCCGTTCGCTTTGGCTTTGCGAATGGACCAAACCATTTCATGTAAATAGAGGGGGGGGATTGTCACCGTACTCGCAAGCCGTTCGCTTTGGCTTTGCGAATGGACCAAACCATTTCATGTAAATAGAGGGGGGGGGATATAATTTTAGATATATATATAGAACGGGCATGCCCTAGTTTTTTCTAATTGCCACAAGTCAGATTTCACAATATATGCATTTTCTAAGGCACTGAGACCTATATTTTCAGAAAATATACACTGGAGTAAATCTGGCTTGTGGCATTTTGAAATTTTTACAGATATGCGGCAAATTTTGGGTGGAAAAAACATCGATTTTATGGGTAAATAATCAAAAATCGGCAAAAAATTTGACCGAAAACCTCAAATTTTTGGCACTTGAAGGCTGTACAGCCTAATATTTGATTAGATTCAGTGAACTTGGTACATTTATGGTTTAGTATGAAAGAATTAGGTTTAATGGGCATAATTTTGTCATTTTCTTAGCCTTTGACAGATTTATTGGCAAAATACAGTTTCCGCGAAACCATTGAGCTAAGGTTATCGCGAAATTGAAATATTGCCGATCTTCTAACGTTCACCATTTTTCTTGGAGTTGAGCTTTTGACTTACTTTTTTTTTGGTTAAACTGGATTTTTTTTCTAGTTTCTGAAGCACTCAGAACCATTGATGCCTGATAAGAGTCCATTTTTGGTAATTTCCAGGCTCCAGCCCACTGTGGGGGGGGGGGGGGGGGGGAATCTAACCTTTATTAGATTCACTGTACAACCTCAAAACCGCAACACTGCCCCCCTCCCTCGTCAGACTCGTCCCCGAGTCAAACCTACAAAAACTGGTTTTGAGAAAGATTTGGGAATAATTTTTAATTACGTGTGACACTTAGATGTGGTTCCCCCTAACATTTATTCTAACCCGTGTATGCGACAGTTTTAAAACACCAAATATGTCCCACCTACTGCGTTGAGTAGCTAACTGACAGACTCACGCCCACAATTAACCGAATTGCGGAATTATTTTCAAACTAAACATAAAGCCGGTGGGCAGCATTTTTATATACAAGCACAAAACCTAACCTTATTTACATTTCTATGACCCAGGACCTGTCCTCTTTGGAAAGAAGATTGGAGGGGAAGAAAACACAGCAAAGCGCAAAACACATTTCAAAAGTCAATTCACATTTCTGCTGTTGGTGTCTGGCATCTTCTATCTTGCTTCCTGCATCTTCTGTGTGCATAAAACTTACAGTTCTTCTTTCCTAGCACACCAATAATAAAAATGTACAAAACACGTGTTTGTTTTATTTGCCAGCAGGGCCAACTCTATGTGGTCCAACTGCGTGACATTGATGCCACTCAAAACAAGTGGTCCGAAGATGCAAGGTGAGTCTGCAGCAAAGTGCTGCACAGCAAAGTGTAAGGCCACAAAACTTGTGGTCCAAAGGTGTAATGTGACAATGTGCAGCAAAGTTACAATAAGGGATACGGCAGCAAAGTGCTGTGCAGTTCAGCTGCACAGGTGTAGCAAAGTGCAGCAGAGGTGCTGCACAGGTGCAGCAAGGTGCAGCAGGGGTTCTTCACAGGTGCAGCAAGGTGCAGCTGCACAGTTCCACCTCCAAAATGGTCCTGGGGTGGGGGAGAGACAAAGCACAACCGGCAAAGCGGAAAGGGCACAAAGGTACACCAATACAAGGTAAGGCAATATGAGGGGCGCGGAAGAGCGAGCAGAGCAAGCTCGTCCCTAACCGTTCGTGCCCCCCAACGTCAGCTTACACTACCCTTGCCCTTCCCTGTATTTACAAATTCGTCCCCGTCTCTACGTCCTGTCTCCCATATCCCCCTCTAAACCAAATTCGTCTCCCAATCCCTCCCTGGAAGGAAGGAATGGAACAAACACAATGTCCCATTACGTCATGATGCGTCTTACTCTCAAATATTGCACTTGGTGCTGGTGCGGAGCTTTGTTCTCCTTGGTGAATGGATGTGGAGATGGCGCGAAGGGAATTCTCTTCCTAACTACTCTAATGACATTAACTTTTAAACTACCTGGGGTCATGCCCTGCCAATTGGCCTCTTTGAACTATGTGGTTCTAAAAACCGGATTCCCATTGCCCACTCTGCGGTGCCCCTGAATTTGGGTCTCACTCCCCAATTTTTCTAACTGTGCCCTTGCACAATTTCGGGGGTGGGTCGTGTGGCTCCACTAGCAGGTCCAACTACCTGCGCACCTCCGCCACTGAAGTCGCCACCCGAGCTTACCTGCTCCTGCGACTAACTAACTGGGGAAGGCCCTTCCTGGCACTTTACCCCTCTGATGCCCTCCTTGGCATTGGGCTACCCGGGCACTTCCCTTGGATCCTCGGGCCCCACTGAACAACTCACGACTACCCTAACTGGCTCCCAGAGCCTACCTGCGGCCTCACCTGGCCGACAAACTACCAGTGGCGGAGTGCCCCAATAACCATACGCACCAATTAAGCCACACGCCCAGCCATTTCACTGACTCATGCACCCAATCAAAGCACTACTTGCCACTTCCCGCACCACAGGTGTCAATATCCAAACAATTTACCTAAGCCCTCTACCTGACTTTACACTACCCTCCCCGGGTATCCGTGAATGGGTCCATCTCCCCCCCATTCACTCCTTCGCGCTATGCATTCCACACCTTTTATTCCACACCAATTATTTAGCACACCACTTTTCTCGCACACAATTGATCTCACACACCACTTTTCTCGCACACCTTTTGTACTTGCACACCTTTTTCCATACACTCCAAACACAATTCCTTTTATCTCAATAATTCCTCACACAATTCCACAAACACACAGCATCATCTAGCTATCTGCTTCTCCCCTACTACTCGTGCTTCCCCGTCATCCCATTACACTAAGCACTCACTCGTCATTATCAACCATCTAAGCTACTCTCTCTACATCCCCTCTACATAGTACAATGTCACTACTGAAATCTTTTGTCTCTACTGTCCGCTAATTCCCTAACAATTTTCCTAGCCCTCCCTCGGCTAGCTTCGGTGACCCATGAAGGTAACCATCGCTGGTCCCCCAATTGTGTGTCACTGCCACCCCCCTAATCTAATGCTCATGAGCCCGGGCGTGTGAGGAATGGTAAAACTACCATTCCACCACGCCGCGTACCATTCCCCAACACTATTGCTATCCCTCCACTACACTTGAGCCTCTCCTTGCGGAAATACATCTTCACAGCTCGGCTTCGCAAAGCCGAGCGATCCATGCGGTTGGTCAGTCTTCTGTAGGTTGGGTCCGTCCGGCATTTTCGATCCAGGGGAGGAGGCATGGTTGGGCCGAGATTCAGAGCGCCATCTCTGCGCGAGGCATTGCAGTCCCACGCACGATGGCCCCCAACTGCCCACGGTCGGAGCACCGCAGCCGCCCGGGGGCGCGGCTCCGAACTCTCCTTCCTCCCCTTGAACCTTGCCGATCGCCTTTCCCGCCACGGCGCGGCACCAACCATACAGGGCGGGGCCCGGCACGAATCGTGTACGTCGGTCCTTGTGAGACCACCGTGGCATCGATCCCCGCCGGTCCCTGCCGTGCACAAAGCACCCAACTCACCGAGGGCTCACGTCGGCTATCCGTCGCGCTAGACGCTACCCCGTCTGCATCGATGCTCGAGCCGCGTTCTCACCACACGCGACCCCCTCCACACTCGCACACCGCTGCGCTCCAGCGCCTCCCATACACTCCCTGCATTCTGTTACAGCACTCTCCTGTGCACACTCTTCCCTTACACACTCAGGTGCACACCACCCAGGCACACTCATGCCCCTTACACACTCCGTTACACACGCTCTCGTTACGTACTCCGTAACCTCCACGGGTGTGCACTCTCCTGGTACACACCCAATAACACACTCTGGTGTGCACTCCTGCACACCCTCTACAACACGCTCTGGTGTGCATTCTCTCTCACTCTCCTCGGCCATCGCACACACTTTTTCCATACACCCTTCTTGTGCACATTCCGTCATACACTCGCGCTCCGGTGCACACTTCTCTCGCACACGCGCGCCATTCGCTCTCGGACACCGCACCACGGACCTTCCACGACCGCCCGGGTTTCGTCTCGATCCCAAGCGTGCCAAAAACCTTTTCCTGCCAAACATTTTCGCGCCATGCACACCCTACTCACCTTGGGGACCTTCTTCTCCGGCAACATCTGCAAACTTTCCATTTTGTTAAGAAGCACGACATCACAATGCGAACACGAACTTTGTGTGCATTCCATTTCTTCCCCCGATTTAATTCCTATCTCTGCCATCTCTTCGGCCCCAATCATTTCTTCTTCAATTTGAATTATTTCTTTTTCTAGCTCGACGACCGCCGGCACGCATAAAATTTTATTTTCCAATTCGGCGGCCGTCGGCTCTTTTACACCCTGAGTCACGATTTCTATTCCATCGGTCAATTTTGCCACACTCTGCTCTACCCCGCTCTCTACGCGTTCCTCGCACCGCGTTACCCCGTTGCGTCCCAATGCGACCTCCTCACTCAGCCCGCGCCTTATGTCCTCCCCCATTTCTTTTATTTCTTTCTTTGATGCCACCCTCATTTTTTCCAATTCATTTATTCCAAGAGATAGATGGCTTTAATCAGAATTTTAGGTAAATTTTGTTTGACAACCATTTTCTATGTAAAAAGGAGGTGCTGATTCCCAAAAAAGCAGTCTTATTAATCCCAAGTAAGACAAAATTGCCATTTTGGCCTTTTGACCCAAATTTTGACCGTATTTGGCCAAAATCCGCTTTTCTTTCTGAAAAATATACTTTTTACCCAAAATTAATGTGTAATATATCAAATGAAAGCGCTTTACATGTAGAATACAGATTTGAAGTCAAAATGGAGATAACTGATGCCGTTTTTGAGATATTATTAAAATTGGCCACATTAGATCAATCTTTTGATTTCAGTATTTGTGAGTATAATATATATATTTGTACGTGTTTTATTTCAGATGGATGATCGTATAGAAGTGCCGTTGCAGTGTGTGCTGCATATGATTGGTGATAAAGAACACGATGGTGATGCAGTGGTTCCATTCACTGAACAGACATGGGGAACAGCTGCTGACATAGCCCAAGCCAGAGAACAGTATCAGAAGAGATCAAAGTAGCTTGTTATATGTCAATCCATTAACTTTGAAGCTGAATCACTGCCTCACTATGGCTTTCAATGTGGCTGTTATAGTAAATTTACAGCTTATCAGATACAATCAAAAGAAAAGAAAACATCTTCTGATAAAGATATTAATGTTGAAACAAGATCTATGGTGGAGAAACCAGCAATGGCAGCTGTCTCAGTACTGGAGTGCTGGAGAAAAAGTGTATTTTCTGCAAAGGTCCAAACCGCAAGCATTTCAAAAGCGGTTTTGAAACACTAGCTCCATGTGAGACTATACAGGCACAGGACAGTATTATAAATGCTGCAAGTCAGCAGGAAGACAAACAGTTTCTTCGTGAATATGAACACATTGACTTTGTAGCTAAGGAAGTTAAGTACCATAATACGTGCAGAGGCAGGTATATTTCTAAGGGTGCCAAGGTCCAAACAAAAGATGAAGCCGCAACATACGCAATCAAACGAGAAACTGCTTTCATAAGATTACTGTTATATATAAACTCTGAAATCTTTCTGAAAGAATCCTCAAAGAAATTGGTGGATGTCAATGAAATTCCTATGCTAAATTCATAAATTCCTATGCTATGGATGCTAAATTCCTTGTAGAAGAAGGGTTTAAGGAGCCTAACCCAGAGCCATACCATCTTTTGTCCAAAATCAAAGAATATTATGGCAGTAAGCTTCTGGTTGGCCAAGAAAGTAAAAAAACAAGGTATCTATATCTCGATTGCAAAGGATGCAATGGACAACGAAATAAAGAATGTAGCTTTGCTCCTCAGAGCGAAGATCCAGAAGCTCAGTGAGAATAACACTCTTCCAAACCCCATTACAGTAGAAGCGATCCTTGAAGGTCAGTGTACGAATATACCTGCTGAACTATCGGTGTTTTATCGGATTATGTACACTGGCTCAAAAGATGAAGCCAGTGAGAGAGTTGAGCGTTATATTGAATCATCAGCTGAAGATGACATCTACAAAGCTACTGGTGGAAGAGTGAAGCCATCTAAACACATATTGCTTGGAATGGGCTTGAAGAGTATTACTGGTTCCAAGAAGGTTCAGGAAGTTGTTAATCACTTCGGCCACTGTATAGGATATCATACTGCAGAAGAATATGAGACTCAAATTGCTGCCAACATTATTGAGAAGAAACAAGTTCTTCCCGATGGCCCAGAACCAAGCAAGGGACTAAGTACGAACTCAGCATGGGACAACTATGATGAATCAATGTATCATGACACACAGGGCATCTGTATCCAAAATGAGGTTCCAGTTGCATCATCATCAACAGAAACAGCGACAACAACCACTACAAACCCACCATCGATTACAGCATTAGCATCATTGTCTATGAAAGCACAAAGCAAGAGAAGTCTTGAAATACCAAATACAGAACTAGAACCAGTGAGAAAGAAACTCAAGATATCACAGTTTTCGTTTGATATACAAACCATGGACAATCCTGCAAACTGCAAAGCGTGTGTTGCGAGAGATGTTGCATGGACAATATCTTGCAAAACAAACAAACAAGTACCAATGTGGTCTGGCTGGAACTCCACAATAACCAAAGATGATTTACCATCTCAAAATATAGGCTATTTGTCAAACATCGGAGCCCCTCCTACACAACATGATGTAGTGAATGAAACGATGAAAAGAAATGTGACCCTTGCTGAAGAGTGTAAGGAAGATTTCATTGCAACAACCTATGACTTGGCTATAGCCAAGCCAGCATCTCAATTGCAGGACACAATGCGACCTAAGTTTGACAATGTCTTCATTTGCTTTGGGGCTTTCCATATTATGTTCCGCTATCTGTCAGCAATGGGGTACCTAATAGATGCATCAGGTGCAGCCCACATTTTAATGGAAAGTGGTGCCTTCACCAAGGGTTCCCTCAATGCCTTTCTGTCAGGAAAATACTACAATCAGTCAAGAAGAATGCATGTACTCCTAGCCATTGCTATGCGGATCAAGCACATTGATTTGTTCTTGCAACTGCAAGAGCCAAGTGACAGCTATGCACATTTGGTTGAAGCTCTGAAGACTGTTCAGGCATTGCCGTCACCTGAGAGGATGGAAGATTTGGAGGAAAGTGATGATTACATAGCATTCATGACAACCTATGAAAGTTTTTGTGATGAGACCAGAGCTGGTAAACATGGTGTTAATGCACAGTTCTGGAGAAACTACATTGACATGGTTGATATCTACATGCTGTTCAGTAGAGCTGTCCGAACAAATGATGTGGATCTTTTCATCGTCATGCTTGGGAAAATGATTGACATTTTTTTTGCTGCAAGTCGCCACAATTATGCGCGCTACATGTGCTTGTATTATCACAGACTCTTGAACATGGATACTACCCATCCTGGCATTAGGCAACAACTTGAAAGCGGCGCTTTATCAGTGAGGTTGTCATCCAATTCCTTTGCCAGACAACCAGTGGATCAAGCACTCGAGAGTACAATAAATGCAGATGCAGCTTCACGACAAACTGGAATAACTTCTTTCCATCAAAGCCAAGGAGCAACCAGGTGCCGGACAGTTACTAGATCAGCTAGAAGCACCATAGTTAGGCATTTGTTTGAAAAAGCAGCAATAAAGAAGGATATAAATCCAAGCCATGAAACACGAAAATCGAAAGTCAGTAAATTCCAAATAAACTTGGAAAACATTTCCCAGATTATTGATACTATTATGAATCCTTTTGTTGAGTCCTTGCTTGAAGACACCAATCTCTACTGTATAGCTGATGGCAAGAAAATGCCAGATAAAGTAAAAGATGACATGATAAATCTCTTCGTCTTGGGGAAGAAGTGGAAAGATGAGTTCGTCCAGGGATGCTTTGATGATCCTACCAGGTTTGAGAGGCCACTGCAAAGAAGAAAAGTAAGCAACTTTGCCAGTTCTGCTATCAAAAGCAAAATCCGAGGTAAAGATGAAAAGGTTGTTGAGCTGTAGACAACACGAGACTTGATGGGCAGATTGGTCTATCTTGCTTGTACCAGAAATATTGAGCTTGAAAAGGTGTTTCCTTTTCCACTTACCCCGGTCCCCCTCTCCTTGGCCAACATTTTTGGCACAGTGAAGAAGACACCTAAGCACAAACTCTCCAAGCACCTTGAAGATTTGATTACACACACAGAGCCGACAGTGGTTAATACATTTCTTTATGATGCCATGTTTATAATCCAGTCATTGCCCACCAACTTGCCTCATAATTTTGGGAAAGTAGCAGAGCTGGTTCTGAAGATTATATGCAGTACACAGGCAGATGAAATACACTTTGTCTGTGACAGTTATGTGAAAAGCATAAAGAATGCTGAGCAACAGGCAAGAGGTGCAAATGATGGATCATTTAACATCACTGGTGCAGATCAGTTAAGTCCTAAAGATTTCAGATATGCCTTGAGATCACCAAATTTCAAAACAGTACTTATCAAGTTCTTCATGGAGGAGTGGAAACTTAACAATTATGCAGCTATCATAAAACAAAAAAAAGTTGTTGGTGCACATGAAAATCAGTGTCTTCAGTATACAGCTACGCTAACAGGAAATGTAGAACACAATGAGGTACCAGACTACATATGCTCACATGTGGAGGCAGATACTAGCCTGGTGTACCATCTCAGCATAGCGTCAGAAGCATCACCAGGACAGAATGTCGTTGTCCGTGCAACAGACACTGATATCATGGTTATCCTCCTCTATCATGCCAGACAACTAAAGGTCAATGTGTGGATGGACCTTGGACATTCTGGTGATAACACTAGAAGGTACGCCCATATCACTGCACTCGCAAACCACATTGGTCCAGTACTTTGCAAGGCATTGCCAGGATATCATGCTCTGACAGGATGTGATTACACATCACCCTTCTTTAGGAAGGGAAAGGTGAATCCACTGAAGAAAGCTGAAAAGAGTCCTCTCCATCTTGAAGGCTTAGGCAGTCTCAGAGAGAACACCACCTTTGTTGATGATGACAGCCTTGTTGAACAATATGTCTGTTCACTCTATGGTCAGAGAACATTATTATCTGTGAATGAGGCAAGGTTGAGAATTTTCCTGCAGAAATACAAACCGACCAATCCAGACAGTCCATTGGAGAAAATATAAGGAATTGATGCAGGCATGCTTCCACCCTGCAAAGATGTTCTGGTACAAAAATTGGCACGGTTCAACTATGTGGCATATCTCTGGAAACATGCACATCTAAGAGATCCACTAGACACTAGAGAATATTCAACCCACAGATCATGGCTGGAAGGAGGTTAATGGACTCTTCCTACCAGTATGGTGTACTGGCAGTCAAATGCCAACTATACTTTCTGAGACCATTGAACCAGAAGATATTGCAGATGGAGATGAGGATGGTGAAGACAATGACAGTATTACTGATGCTGATTCAGATGATAACGATGACAGTGATTATGAAGATGGAAATGACGGATTTTGACCAAATACGGTCAACATTTTGGTAAAAAGAGGCCAACATGGCAAAAGCGTGTCATGTATTATTAAAATGTCTGTATCTTCCCTAAAAGTTAATCATTTTCAAATCTGATTTCACATTTGCAATCTCCATGATATAAGGTATTTTTTGATATATAATTTAAGGAATTAATAGATGTTTATATCTTTCCTACGGGTCATAAACATAATTAATTTTCAGAAAAATATGAAAAAAATCAAAATTTTTACTCCAAAATTAACAATATCACAAAAACGACATCAGCTATCTCCGTTTTGACTTCAAATCTGTATTCTATATGTAAAGCGCTTTCATTTGATATATTACACAATAATTTTGGGTAAATATTGTATTTTTCAGAAAGAAAAGTGGATTTTGGCCAAATATGGTCAGAATTTGGGTCAAAAAGGCCAAAATGTCAATTTTGTCTTATTTGGGGTTAATAAGACTGCTTTCTTTGGAATCAGCACCTTTGTTTACATAGAAAATGGTTGTCAAACCATATTTACCTAAAATTCTGATTAAAGCCATCTATCTCTTAGGGTAATTCTTTTGGGTGTCCATTTTGCTTTCCAGCCCCTTTTTCACCTCTTCCAATTCCCGGGTGGATTTGTCCCCCAATTCTTTCCTTTCCCGGGTGGATTTGTTCCCCTGGGTATCCATCTTTGCAGTCAATTCGCCCTTACTACACCTTGCTTCGTTCCTCATTTCCTTTGTCCTTCTCGTGGAGGTCCATTTTTGCCATTATTTGGTCCATAAATAATCGCATGTACCCTGGCATCGCGGGCTCGGCTTCCGCTGCCACGTGCGAGGCGCCGCCATTTTCTACCCCTGCTGCCGACCCTTCTGCTTCCTCCTCTTCTCCCAATTCTTCCCGTGGGTCGTGGGTCATTAATTCTTCCTCATCTACCTCATCTTCTACCCCCACCGGCATTCGACCGCTTTGGCTAGCCATGGCACGAATTTAAATTTTGATTTTAAAAACTAAATTTCGTCCACTCGCAATTTCAAGTGCGTGAAGCGCACTCCGGGTCCAATCCCACTCCCCGACACCAATTGTTACGGCTCTCTATGCCGCCCTTCTTCCCCTTACCAAGGGGGGATTAATCCCCTTGTCTTTACTGGGTTTGGCGGAACTGAGACTTGCAACGTCCCTTCCGGACAAACGCGGAGTAGGGTTTCGGGACCACTTCTCGCTCGTCCCTAATTCCCCGCGCTGCCCTGGGAGCGAGGAAACAAGCCTTGCATGAACCACGTGTGATGTGAGTACGCCGAGTGGATTGCGTACACGTGGTCCGCGCAGTTACCTAGAGGTTGGAACCCGATTAGAGCGGTTGTGCTCGTGCCACGCTTAGTCAAATGAGGAAACCACAGGAACGATTGAATCAGGAAGAAAGGAAGAACAAAGGTTTTAATTATTCCCACACGTATATACACGGTTCAGGGACGCAGAGACACAGAGCAACCTTAGACAGTCTTAACTTATCCCCAGACAACGGGCCAGGCTCACACTCTCACAGGGAATTGCAGATGGGTAGATGTTCCCCCAACGCGTCGCCGTGGTCATCCAGAGATGGTCCCCGTCCGGCTCTCCACGGCCCCGCACGTCCCGCGAAGATGGTGGCAGGCGAAGGCAGGGACTCGTAGCGCGTCTCCCGAACAAGGCAGATGATGGGGCGGAACGGCAAAGGGCGGGACTTTTATCGTGGCTGGCGATTACTCAGCCGTTGTCACTCGCGCTTCTCAAATGCACTGTATATTGCCTTAAGAGCGTCTGGCTGCGCCCGCGTATCTGTACAGTTCTCACACATGGCCAACTCCTCTTTCTCGATCCTCCGAGCTGGTTAGCGCACGCGAGTTCTCGTGCAAGTTCTTTATAACGATCCTCTCCCGCGCTAGTCCTGTGTTCAACAGCTTTCACCACTCATCAAGTCCTCTTTCCACTGCCGTGTGCATGCGAGTCCTCTCTCTTTGCTGCAGTCTTCTTGAGGGCTTTGCGCAGCGGGTCTTAAAGCTACGCCCCCTGAACCTTCTGGAACACTCGATCCATCTCGCCACGCTCTGTGACGCAACGCCGCCATCACCACCTCTGAGCTCTGATTGGCGGCTCGTGCTTACCGTCAGCACTTCTGCCGCTCCGCCTTGGTCCTCCTGACCTTCCTAGCCTACCTCGTGTTAACTCGCCCAAAATGAGCCAACGTTAGCGCAAAAGGGATTGAGGCTACGGACGTAGGATGATCGGTGACAGTAGGGCCTATTCTCTTGGCTCTACTCAACGCAGAACTAATGATGGAAAGGAACTAAGCTCAAAAATACTAAGACATAACTATAATATCGTGAGGCTACATGTTGCTTGTGTGACTAACTATGGGGGGTCAAATTTAACCTTTATTAGACTCGCTGTACAACCTCAAAACCGCAACTATATACGTGTATATATATATATATATATATATATATATATATATATATATATATATATATATATATATATATATATATATATATATATACACACATACATACATACATACATATATATACATACATACATACATACATATACACACATACATACATACATACATATATATACATACATACATACATACATATACACACACACACACATATATAAACTTTCCAACCATGGCAATAATCTATGTAACATAATCGGATGCATGGATGATTTGCGTATACTGGCCATAATAGTGTTCTGTTCAGTTAACGATGGTATTTTTGTTCAGAATGAATGTGCGAGGTGAGACTATGCGATCTGGGAGTGCCATTTTTGTTTATATTTTATTTTAGCAAGAATTATACACTGTTAAGATTAAAGTCTTCGCTGTACTTTATTATTTTGCATTTAAGTCTCTTTGTGCTTGTTAATACATTATAATTTGTGTGTCACTTCCAATTAAGCCTGCTTTAACAAAATTTGGTGCTAAACCATTCACTGATTGCAGATATACATTATTACTTGCCTACATCCTAAATGTGTTTATTACCCTTTCAATTTTTTTTGCGGAAAAAATCTAAGAATTATTAGCGTCAGCACATTTGGCCCATTCCAGAAGCTGTTTTGTGTATCTGGACTGGACCTTTTGGTGACTGTTTCATTTGTGTTTGAAAAATCCTGTGACACTTGATGTTAAATGGAGCATTGAGTGTGCAGTTGTTTAGCCATTTTGAAGTGTCCTTGTGGAAGGAAGCCATCTTACTATAATTCACCAAATGTCTGTCCGTCTGTCTGTTCGAAGGTACCGTAAAAACTGCTGAACCGATCTCAACGATATTTTGGGTGGATAATCCTGGGATCTCCAAGAGTAAAATAGGCTATTTCGTTTTCCCAATTTCAGCTTTAGTCTCCAGCATTCTCAGGTTTGGACTCCCGCATAACATTCGCGTTCGCATAACGTTCATTGTTCTCATTGTGACGATGTTGTTTTCCCGGGTGCCGCACAAACGGCTGCACCGATCGCTGCACGGCTGCACCGATCGAACTCGGTGACCTCGGACAAAGACCTTTTATAAGGACACGGGTTGAATCCCTGCTTGAGAGAATTCTAACCCATTTGAACTGAAGGAAACACGTATCGGGAGTACATATGACATCGCGATTCGTGAACACGTTTGGTTTAATCTCCACATGAGAGAATTCCACATCGCTATTTGGGCGGTGAATACGCTAACAGATCGCTGTCTCCATCGATCTTGCCAATGCCATAATAGCTATCGACTCAAAATCCTTTAAACTGTTGATATGGAAGTTTTTACAATGAAGGAAACACGTATCGGGAGTTCATACGACATCGGGAGGACGAACTGCACGCGTCTTCAGTATCAAGCTTAAATCTGTCATGGCGGATCTGAAGAGCGGAATGCTTGGAGAAGTGGTGGGCTACTTTGGCATGAAGGAGGATCAGAAACGTGGACTCCCACACTGCCACATCCTGCTGATACTTGCTCCCGCATGACGGTATTTTCCCGGGTGCCGCACGAATGACTGCACCGATCGAGATTTAACGGATGTTTACATAAATCGTTTAAAAGAAAAAAAGCCTTCAATTTCTGATATTTAGCCTTTTCATTTGGGCCTCCCAATTGAAGCCCCGCCCATCGGGCGGTTACCGTTGCTAGTAAACGGAAATATAAGGAGCTAGAGAGACTTTTTTTTTTTTTTTTTTTTTACAAAATGAAGATGTGGAGGCATCATGTATGTCAAGTCACAAACAATTTGATGTTGTTCGTTAATGTAATGTAAAGCATTCTTAAGTGCAAGCGTGTATTTTTAGGTCTGGCTGGAAAGCAATTGGCAAATGCATTGACATTCTTAAGAGCAATTTCTTCATGGTTGAAATGAAAAGTTTTTGATGAATGCATATTATCAATAATCTATAAATGAAAAACCTGAACCCTGACAGCAAAAATTGTCTCCTCAACTCAAAGGGACATGGAAAGAAATGTGTTATAAATATTACATTCAAAGATAGGAAAACTAATAAATGGGTTAGACAACCAACAGGAGTCCAGAATATATTCGAGATGGTCATAAGAACGAGGTAGCAATGGACTGTCCACATTCGCAGAAGAGTGGAAAACAGATGGATGAGTTTGACAGATGGACGTCCAATCATGTGGTCGATATGGTCTTGGGGCTTTACCCAGCAGAGGCTGAAAATGGCTGAAGATTATAATTACTCCTTAATCCTTAGGATTGTCTAAAAGTACTAAAAATACAACTTCCATTTAAGGAGACTATAAAATTGCGTTGCTGTTTGTTGTTTCACCTTCCATATCCTCCCCCCCCCCATGTCCTAAAAATGTATTATTGTGTTGGGAGTTTTTGTTTTTAATACAACAGAAGATCTTTTTTTGACAGATTTTTTTTTTTGACTTGCGGAACACCAAGGAAGCAATTTAAAATCTCAGACTAGGAAACAACCTTGGTGAAGCAAAAATTAGGATTGGTAACACTCAAAATGGTATGTGCAGTGGAGGTGTATGGAATAAATAAACTGGAGTAAATAATTGTGGGTGACTGACCAGGACGTTGGAGTCTGTTACATATGGTACTATGTTTAACCCTTTAAGGACCAAGGGCATCGTATGTCCCTAAACTTTAAAGTGGTGTATCTCCGATATTTTCCCTGCTATTTTAGATTACGTTATGTTGGTACGTTGGCCAACATTGTTGCTAACACACTGGGTAAGAGCTTTTGTCATTTCCATAATTTGTCTGTTTTTTATTGTTGATTTGAAATTTTTTTTACGCTTTGTCATGCATCCTCTTGAATTTCAAAAGATTGAAAGTTAGCCAAAGTAATTAATAGTAAAATTGAATTACTTTCAAGATGCTTGTGGTCCTCAAAGGGTTTAAGCAACAAGTGTAGGCTTTAAAAGAAATGCATGAAACTCGAGATTTACTATTCAGAATTTTTTTTGTAAATGAAGTTTGATGGGACTGTGATTTAAAACAGTGGTGCAGGACAAAATTGTAATGACTACAGCATTGAGAAACCCTGTTGTAAATTCTAAAACTCAGAATGGAAAATGGTAAATAATTTTGTCACAGTAAAAATGTTTGGGTGGGTGCAGTGGCGGAAGGGTGTGGAAATTGAGTGAATGCAGGGAATGGCACAGTAGTGACGAGATTCTGCACAATGCAACTGAAAGGACAACGCCAACAGGTGGTCAGGTGCCTTTCGGCTGGGCGCTGTGTGCTTTTGTGTGAATAAAGTCCTCCTTGAATGCTTGATATCGGGTAATGGTGCTTCCTTTTGTCTTGTCATTATATTTTCACTTTTTAATGCAATATAAACCTCTCCAGCATTGTTATTGTCAAAAAGTAACTGGTTTCATACCTCTTGCATGCCCTCAGGTGTTGTAATAATACGACAGGTGCACCCATGGAAGGTGTGTTCTTCAAAGCAGTCCAGTGACAGCACTTGTCTTGGCTTGCTACTTTGAAAATAACAGCTATTTACTCCCTCACTTTCCACTGCATTTTACCATAAGTTGACTTTTGAGATCGAATTTACTTACACCAAAACTATAATACCATGCTTAAATCAGAATTAAATTCAAAATGGCATTTGCTATGAAGATATATTTATGAACCAACATTATTCACACAAAGCATAACTTGGCAGATTAAAAAATAGTTTAGCTTTTTATTGTTATTATTACCAGCAGAATTCCCACCCTTTGGGTATAAAAACTTGCTGAAAAAAGTATAGTCTGTGTTTTGCAAGACGATCATAGGTGTTTGCATGGTGTGCTCCACAGCTTGGTTTGCAGATGGTGTAAACATATTTATAGAGTTGAAATAACTAAAGAGTATGCTCCTAGTAGTAAGGGTATGTTCCAAGGGTCTAAATGTTCTCATCTCTAAAGCATGCAAATGTCTGAGGGGTCTAAAGGTGTTTCAACGGATCTAAACCGTCTAAGAATAGTTCTAAGTGGTCTAAAGCTCTAAATGGTTATGGGTGCAAGCTGATGAACATGTTTGAATGGTGTAAGGATTTTAAATGGAATTAAGGTCTAATGGAGTTAAAGACTTAAGGGATGTAAAGGTCTAAATTATCTGTGGGGTCCAAAGGGTGTAAAAGGTCTGAATAGTGAAGCAGTCTAAAGTATCGAAAGGCCAGGGTTTTAAAGATATAATGGTTATAAAGCGTCATAGGAGTTTTAAGAGTCCTGGGGTTATAAATGTCTTCGGGTTCTCATCGAGGGTCTGTGGAGTCTTCGGGATCTAACGGGGGTTATAGGGTTTGCATGGTTTTGGGGATCCAAAGCATTTAACATGGGCGATATTGTCTTGGGGATCAAAGAGTTCTAATTGAGGGTCTTCAGGGCATTGAGGGTCTCAGGAGAATTGAGACTTTTAAGCATCTTCGGGTTCTTGATTGTCTTAAGGGGTCTTGATCGTCTTGGGTGTCTTGATCGTCTTGGGGGTCTTAGAGGTCTCAGAGGATATTACAGGTCTCAGAGGATATTACAGGTCTCAGAGGATATTACAGATCTCAAGGGTTCTTAAAGGTTCTGAAGGGGTCCTGGGTGTCGTAAAGGCTCTGGGATCTTAGAGGTCCATGGGGTCTAAAGGTATATAAGGATCTAAGGGATCTAATGGAATATAAAGGGTCTTCGAAGGTTTAATGCAGGGATACCCAAACACAGGGTCACGGACCCAACTTGAACCCCCCCCACCCCTTCAAAATCCCGGTTTTTGGGGGGGGAGGGGGGGATTTCATGTAGAAAAGCGTTTTTTCCAATAATTTTTGTCGTTAGTACCGGTATCATTTGGGTTATGGGGCGAAGGTGATTCAAATTTGGGGTCGGTGATAAAAAAAAAAGTTTGGGAACCACTGGCCTAAGGAGTCTCGGCAGTCTGAAAGGTTGGTAGGTTTAAAAGGTATGTTGCAATAATATGTATCGCTCCATCGTGCTTATTATATCGTGCTCCACGCGAAGTATTGACATGGGCATTGAGGAAGTTAGGAGTGGAGGAATGGTTGATCAGAGTAGTGATGGCAATGTACAAAAGAGCACGCACAGCTGTAAGGACGAAGGATGGGAACAGTGGTGAGTTTGAGGTGAAGGTGGGAGTGCATCAGGGGTCGGTACTAAGCCCACTACTATTTGTAGCTGTGATGGAGGTGCTGGCTCAGAACGTAAAGGAGGGTTTACCGTGGGAGTTGTTGTATGCAGATGATCTGGTGTTGATTGCAGAAAGTATGGATGGACTGAAGGAAAAGATGAACAAGTGGAAGGAATGTATGGAGACAAAAGGTCTGAAGGTGAATATAGGAAAGACGAAGGTGATGGCAAGTGGTAAAGCATGTGGTGAGGTGGAAATAACTGGGAAGTGGCCATGTGCTGTGTGCAGGAAGGGTGTCAGAGTGAACTCCATTCAATGTACAATGTGCGCTGAGTGGGTTCATCAAAAATGTAGTGGTCTGAGAGGGTCACTAACCAGTGTGGCAGCTACATTCAAATGTAAAGTGTGCACAGAGGGAGCTGCAGATGGAGGAAATGTTGAGTTGGATCTTGGAGACGGCGTGAAGCTGGAAGGTGTGAAAACATTTTGTTACCTCGGAGACATGCTGAATGGAGAAGGTGGATCAGACTCGGCAACGGTTGCTAGAGGGAGATGTCCATGGAAGAAGTTTCGGGAACTGAGTGGCGTGCTCATGAGGAGGGGAGTGTCGTTGAAGCTGAAGGGAAAGGTGTATGCTGCATGTGTGAGAAGTGTTATGATTTATGGGAGCGAGACATGGGTAATGAACGGAGAGCAGCAACGAAGGCTGGAAAGGGTGGAAATGCGAATGGTTCGGTGGATTTGCAGAGTATCGTTGAGAGAGAGGAAGACAAATGATGAATTGTGAAAGATGATGGGAATAGAGCCTGTGATTGATGCTGTGAATAGTGTTATGTGCTCCTCCCTGACCCCCTGGTCACGGTGTACCTCCGAGCCCCGAGAGGAGTCATGGCAGAAAAATGTGTTATTCTGTATGTCAAAGATCATTGGTGAAGCCATACCAATTGTTACTCACAAACACATATTGTATTAAGATCACACAAGAATACAGTACAACAATAATATGAATCAAAAGTACAATCAATATCCTATGATGGTACCATCAGTTTTGTAATATATAACTCTCTGTGCTCCAAGTGAGTGAAACAAGAACATCCCCAATGTCTCTAATCCCCGGCTTCAAGCCAAAGTCGATCCGCTCCAGCGATCGACAGATCAATGTCCAATCGGGACCAGAATCCCGTTGGGTTGGTAGTTACAGTCCTGCTGCCAAAGCTGTACCAAGGCGCCCTCCAGGCGACTGGGAAATCCAAAGGCGCCCTCCAGGCGACTGGGAAATCACACCCTCGGGTATGGACGTTCCACAGCTCACAGTCGGCGACACGCAGATTTTCCACTCAAAAGCCATGTCACACACGCACCCCAGATCGACGTCTGAATGCGGTGAAAATGGTCGAAACGAGACGAAACCTTGAGCGAAGCGCAAGTCCTGCGCGAGTCAAAATGGCCGACGGCCCGGTCTCGTGGCGCAATGGCACGACGATGATGACGATGATTCTCTTCAGAATCCACCTCAAAACCTGACACGCAGGTTGATCTGTCACAGCGATAACAACTCTGTCGCAGGAATCCCTTTCCCGGGAAACCAAAAGTTCACTCGTGACTCTTGTCCGCCAACGTTCGCTCCAGACCGCAAAGCAACTCGGCTTTCTTCTCCGACTCATTCGCTCTGCCTTCTTTTTTTTCTTCCTCTTCGTCGTCGTCCGGTTCCCGATCCGGTTTCCGATTTCTTTTAACACTAACTTTTTCACTTTTTGAAAAACAGTTCATAAACAATAAACCTTTTGAAAACAATAATAGTGCATGGAATTACAGTGGATGAAAACCACAACAACGGAAGTGACGAATCCGTAACAATAGGAACATGTTGAGACATGCTGAATGGAGAAGGTGGGTCAGACTCGGCAACGGTTGCTCGAGTGAGATGTGCATGGAAGAAGTTTCGGGAACTGAGTGGCGTGCTGATGAGGAGGGGAGTCTCGTTGAAGTTGAAGGGAAAGGTGTATGCTGCATGTGTGAGAAGTGTTATGATTTATGGGAGCGAGACATGGGTAATGAACGTAGAGCAGCAACGAAGGCTGGAAAGGGTGGAAATGCGAATGGTTCGGTGGATGTGCGGAGTATCGTTGAGAGAGAGGAAGACAAATGATGAATTGCGAAAGATGATGGGAATAGAGCCTGTGATTGATGCTGTGAAGAGGAACAGGTTGAGATGGTTTGGTCATGTGTTGAGGAAGGATGAAAGTGACTGGTTGAGAAGAGTGATGGAAATGAATGTAGAAGGAAGTAGAGGACGGGGAAGACCGATAAAGACTTGGCTAAAGATGGTGGAAGAAGAAATGCGGGCAAGGGGGTTAACAAGGAGAGATGCAGAAAATTGGGCAAAATGGAGAAGATTGTCATGGGGACCACAAGGCTCACCCCCACTCTAGCAGGGAAAATGGCCTTAAAATGCATGTTGTTGTTGTTGTTGTTGCTCCATCGTGCTTATGTAACTCTTTATACTTTATAGCTACGTGAAAGGTAATATTAAATGATCCCTGACACCATACCTTAGTGGTTGTGGGGAAGTATTTTAGGCACCCACAAAAAAAAATTGATTTCTTCAAAATGCCAACAGGATTAGAACAGCACTGGGCAATGCCAGGTAACCCTCCAAGTATCCCTTAAATGCTCAATTGGGTTCAGATCTGGTGATTGAGGTCACGAGATATGGATAACATCAGTGTCGTGCTCATCAAACCATTTGGGGACCACACTTGCTCTGTGGACTGGGGCATTTCCATCCTGGAGGACACCCTTCCTGGCAGAAAATATATCCTGCATCATGTGGTGAAGATGATCACTCAATATCATTAAGTGAGCGATTGGCATTGACTTTGCCTTCTAAGGGAATGACTGCACCCAAACCATGCCAGGAAAATGCGTCCCACAACATTACAGAACCACGAGAACCCTTGTTGGAACCAAGCAGAGTTCTTTATGTTGGCGCCACACCTTCACTCGTCTGTTTGTCAAGAACATGGGGAAGGGTAATTCATCTGACCATATCTCTTTTCTCCACTGCTTGGTCGTCCTTTGTCTGTGCTCTTTGCATCACTGGACTTGCAAACGGGCATTGTCAGGTGTGATGGGCAGTTTGTGTACTGCAACCCAACTATGGTATCCCAATCAGTGGAGTTCTCGGCGGATCGTTTTTCATGAAACGAGCTGCTCTCGCCCCAGGTTGATATTTGCAGTCAATTGATCTGCTGTTGCTCACCTGCTTTGCCTTGCACTTCAAGTTCATGCATCGTATCATGATCCTGGAGTATCCCCTTCCGGCCACTGTTGCCCTTTGAAGATCTCTTTCCCTCAGAGTTCTATGCCGACATCACCTTCGACACCATTGCTCGTGAAACATCAGCAAGTTGAGCTGTCTGTCACTGAAGCTCCTGCCAAACGCTTCTGAACAATCATCCCTCTTTCAAAGTCACAAAGGTGTCCTCTTGCATCCACACGAGCCATGATTATAGGCAACCAGGCCTGTGTAGCATTTTTACCTTCGCAAAAGCGGAAGGTTATGTTTTGATCGCTGTGTATTTATTTGTATGTCTGTGTGTGTGTGTATGTTATTCGCACAACTCAAAAAGTATTCAACCGAATTGCATGAAATTTGGTGGGATGATTGGTTATTATACGGGACACATTTGATTAGATTTTGGGAGCAATCGGGTCAAAGGTCAAGGTCAAGGTCACGAAAAGGTCAAAATCGTATTTTTACCATAGCGCGGTCAATTTTTATCCAATTGGCATGCAACTAATGCCAAAATGTTCAGAATTCAATGCCCGATCTTGTGATATACGACATGACCCAGTGAAGACATTACCCTTGTTAGCGGTTGGGGGTCAAAGGTCAGGGGGGTCACGACCTTGCAAAATGTGCGTTTTTTGTCATAACTCGGTCAATTCTTATCCGATTTGCATGAAATCAGCACCAAACTGTTCACTGTTCTGTTCCCTACACTCCCATGCCAAGTACAGAACAGTAGCTGCGGCGAAGGTATGCGCTCTACCGAGTGCCCGTTCTAGTTATACATGCCTCTAG
This sequence comes from Myxine glutinosa, assembly GCF_964187855.1. NCBI lineage: Eukaryota > Metazoa > Chordata > Myxini > Myxiniformes > Myxinidae > Myxine > Myxine glutinosa. The sequence continues at coordinate 66,712,445 of NC_136269.1, read as the reverse complement.
CCATTTTTGAATTTTATTTGCTTAATTAACACATGGGCCACACCTGTGTGGAAGCCTTTGCTTTCACCATACTTGTGTCCTTCATTTACCCAGGTGTTTCCATTTTTGTCCTCTTCATGTATGTATGTATGTATGTATGTATGTATGTATGTATGTATGTATGTATGTACGTACAGTCATGTGAAAAAGTAAGTACACCCCATGTTAAGTTTTGACTTTTTCAACATATTTCAACATACAGCTATTTGATCTTCATTTCAACAATATTAATAGATAAAGGTGATATAATATAACAAATATCATGAAACATTTACATTTTGTAGTCCATTGCATAATTTAAATAAACATAAATGCAAATTTCGCTTATGGAAAAAGTAAGTACACCCCATGAAATGTTTTTTTAAAATATTTTAAACATATGTGGACATATCAATATTTGATCTTCATTCACACAGTATCTATAGATAAAGGTGATCTAATTGAGCAAAAAACAATGAAAAATTGACTGCAATAATTTATTCAACAAAAAATTGTTGCACAGCATGCACAATTGCATGCACAGCTCGTTTCAAATCCCCCCACAACATCTCGATGGGATTTAGAGCCGGGCTTTGACTTGGCCATTCCAGAACCCTCCATTTCTTTCTTTTCAGCCATTCCTTGGTGGATTTACTGGTATGTTTAGGGTCATTGTCATGTTGCAAGGTCCACCTTCGGTTGAGCTTCAACTTTCCGACAGATGGCCACACATTATCCTCAAGTACCCTCTGGTACAATGAAGAATTCATAGTGGATTATATGATGGTGAGCTGCCCAGGCCCTGATGCAGCAAAGCTGCCCCAAACCATAATATTTCCACCCACCTTGCTTTACAGTTGGTTTCAGGTTCTTCTGGTCAAAGGCTGTGTTTGGTTTTCACCAAACTTGTCTTCTGGTACTGTGGCCAAATAGCTCTACCATTGACACATCTGTCCAGAGCACATTGTTCCAGAAGTGCTGGTCTTTGCCTAGGTGTTCATTGGTAAACTTTAGTCTTGCCCTGATGTTCTTTCTGGACAGCAAAGGTTTCCTCCTGGCACACCTCCCATGTCGATCAAAGTTGTGCAGCCTCTTTCTAATGGTACACCCGTGCACTTTGACATCAACAGTGGCAAGAGCTACCTGTAGGTCTCGTGATGACATTCTGGGGTTCTTAGATACTTCTTTCAGCATCTTGCAGTCTGCTCTCGGGCTGAACTTGCTGTGGCGGCCCAGCCTGAACAAGTTGGCAGTTGTTTGGAATCTTCTCCACTTGTAGATGATCTTCTGGACAGTCGAATGATTGATTTCAAATTGTTTGGAGATCTTTTTAAATCCCTTCTCAGACTCGTAGGCATCTATAACCTTCTTTCTGAAGGCCTTGGAGATCTCTTTTGATCTAGGCATGGTGACGCCGCACACTTCAACAACAAAGAGCAAACCAAACTAAATGTCTGAGGTTTAAATAAGACAGGTTCCTCCAAGATCCTCTCTAACGATGTTCTAATCATTTGCACCTGAGCTGGTGCACCTGATTGTAATTTTAGGTATTTGAAGTCGTGATAAATGTAGGGGTGTACTTACTTTTTCCACATGCGAAATTTGCATTTATGTTTATTTAAATTATACAATGGACTACAAAATGTAAATGTTTCATGATATTTGTTATATCATATCACCTTTATCTATCAATATTGTTGAAATGAAGATCAAATAGCTGTATGTTGAAATATGTTGAAAAAGTCAAAACTTTACATGGGGTGTACTTACTTTTTCACGTGACTGTATGTATGTATGTATGTATGTATGTATGTATGTATGTATATGTATGCATTTGTATGTTCATATGTACATATGCACATATGTCTATGTCTGTATGTCTGTGTACATGTTAAGTAAGAGGTTAAAGAATCTGGTGACTGTGGAACAGATACTATAGATACTGATTGTATAGATGCTTTTAAATATGAATATGAAGATTATATTTGAATGTCAATTTGCTGAGGTGTGAATAATATCTTTCTGGCTCATTGTTCCCTTGCACTTGTTTTTTTTCTCATTTTCATAGAGACATCAAACCAGACAATGTTCTGCTGGATATGAATGGCCACATCCGTCTTGCAGACTTTGGTTCCTGCTTAAAGCTTTTAACCGATGGCACGGTAAGCGTGTGTGTGCGTGCGTGCGTCAACCAAGGACCGACTTTTTTTTTGTTTCTTCACAGCACGTTAGTGTTTTTGATGACACTTCTTTCTGTCAAATTGTTCACATGGTCTTAAACTTTGACAGCTGTGCTCGTAAAGATGCTTGTGGTTTGTGGGTATGAATCCTGAGCTGCAAATCCTCCAACATGTATGTGTATAATATGGGCTTGAAGTGCTTCACCGAGTGTGCCGTTGGGAACGAGTCACGCATTGTGATGCAATGGCCATTAGTATTATCAAAATGTAAAAGGGTTAACTTTAAATGAAACAGGGAACCGGAAGACGAAGAGGAAGAAGAAGGCGAGGGCGTGGCGAGTGAAGTCGGACAAGAAGCGAGTAGCTTCCAGCTACGTAGCGAGCGTTGTCGAACGAAAGTCGCGAGTGAACTTTGAGTTTCCTTGAAAGGAGTTCCTGCGATAGGTGTTATCGCTGGGGGATTGAAAAACCTGCGTGGTCAGGTTTGGGCGTTGCGATTCTGAAGAATCATCGCCGGGTCGTGTCGACTCAAGTAAGAGCCGTTGGCCATTTTGACACTCGCGCTTTGTTCAATAAAAGGTCTTGGCTACGCATCAGCTTTTTCACCATCCTGTCATCTGTCGGGGATGTGTGTGCGCAACGCTGAGTTTGAAGTTTAAGTGGCGGTTCGCCGACTGAACCGGGAACGTTCCTATCTGGAGGGGGCCTTTGGGATTTCCCATTCCGCCGCGAGTTTGCTTTTGGTTTTGGACTACGTGACTTTTTGCGTCGCTTCGACCGCCTACGCCTGAGAGCTGCTTCGGCGGTGCGACTGCCCTTGCCATCCGCCCGGGATTCTGGTCTCGATTGGACATTGTTCGAGCGATCGCTGGAGCGAGTCAACCTCGTCTTGAGGACGGGAATATAGAGACATTGGGGAAGGTTTTTCCACTCACCTGGAACACCGTGAGTTATCCTATGCTAGTTGATGGTACCATCATAAGATGTATTGAGTGTATTGTTGATTGCTATCATTGTTGTATCGTTATTCCTGTGTGATTTTTCAATACATTATTTGTTTGTTGATAACCATTGGTGTGGTTTCAATATTGATTTTGACACGGAATAACACATTTTTCTGCCGTGGCTCCTCTCGGGGTTCGGAGGTACACCGTGACCAGGGGGTCGGGGAGGAGCACGTAACACTACCTAGCTTACGACATCCGCTGGGACCCCAAAACGTTTCACTGAATGTTTGGTGGGGCTAGCCCCAAAACTGAGCGAGTAGTTTCGGGATGGACAGACACTCCTGTTTTATGATATAGATAATCCAAATAAGGCCCTTCTGACACGGCAAATGCATCTTCGCATTAAACGCCATGAGCATATATGCATACCACTTCACTTCCTAGTAGCTTCAGCAGCGCACACTTGAGTCTGTTTTAAAAACTGGGGATTTAAGAATCAGTGCATTTGCCGACCATGGTTTCACCCTTGTTAGAGATAATCAGGATAACGCACCACAATCGTTTACTTCTGACATGCAACTTAATTGGCTTAATACTGTTACACCTCCTAGCTTGATAGAGCAGCAAGGCACAGTTCGCGTCTCATAGCAGCCGAAACTGCACGATGTCTGAGCAATAATGCCCATCTGCCACCCAAGCACATTACCTCTGCCATCGTGCCTTACTCCCCTACCAATTTGGGGTGTTTAACGGGGGTAGAAAAGATCAAGGTTTTGGATGGAGGAAGATAAGAGATGGTGGTGAACAGCTGTTTTGAATACCTGGAGGGAGGAGTGGGATTGAAGAGAGTTTGCTCCAGAGATGGGAAAAAGAGGAATGAAATAGTGAAGGTGAGCAGAGAATCTTGATTTTGGCAGTTTTGCCAGAAAAGGGTTGCTGATAGATCTTGTGCGTCTGCAGGAATATTTTGGGGACAAAGCGCAGACAGAGCTGCGGGGCGGAGGGTGTGCAAAGCCGGAGAGTAGTCGTTAGAAGATAGAAAGATTGCCAACCTCACAGTGCTGAGAGAGTGAAAGACCCTCATAATCAGCTTCATTGTTGGAGATGCCAATGATTCTGAAAGCCTTGGTTTCGACAGCGTGAAGCCGAGATAGGTGTGAGGCAGGAGCACCACCCCAGAGGGGGAGAGTAGTACTCCATTGAGCTGCGGATGAAAGCTTTTTTTTAGTGGTGAGTAGCTCAGTAGTGCCAAGGAAGGACTTCACATGACAATGGATGCCCAGGCAGCGACTGGCCTTAGAGTTCTGCTTGGAAATGTAGTTTTCCCAGGAAAGATCATGGCAGATATTGAGACCAAAAAGCTTGAGTGACAAATCTTCTTCAAGAGGATTGTTGAGAAAGTAGATGGGAGGGTTTTCCAGACGGTCTTTTCGGAGAGACATCGTGAGAGTGTGAGATTTGTCAGGATGGAAAGACATGTTCCACATGTTTGTCCAGCTGGCAATTTATTCAGGCCTGCAGAGAGTGAAGAGGCTGCCTCCTGCTGATCTGAGGGATGAGAGATGGAGAGACAGAGGGTAGAGTCATCAGCAAAAATAGAGCATTTTTGGAGAGTCGGAGAGATCGTTTATGAAGATTAGAATATGCACAAGGTCTAGAACACATTGCCTTGAGGAACGCCAGCCTGGACAGGAAGAGGAGATGAGAGAATTCCATTTAGAGCCACACATTGACTACGACAGGAGAGGAAGTCCGTGAGCCAAGCGTGGAGATTTCCATGGATACCATGAGAGGAGAGTTTGGAGAGCAGGGTGGGGTGCCAGACCATATCGAAGGCACAGGATATGTCAAGGGAGACAGCTCTGATATTCCTGTTTGGCATTGAGGACCGACATCCATTGTTGAGACAGCAAAAGCAGCATGCCAGAGTAGTGTAGTGTAGAGTAGAGTAGAGTAGAGTGACCTGGTCTGAATCCAAATTGATGATCTTAGATTAATCCTTTGGAGAAGAGGAAGGATTTTATGTCGGAAGCAATGATGGATTCTATGACCTTGCTGATGATTGTGAGTAGGCTGATTGGTCTGTAGTTACAAGGATCTGTTTTTGCATTTTTTTGTGTCAAGCGTTAGTGTTCCAACCTTTTCTTCTTTTACCAACCTATTCCTCTTATTCTTCCTTTTCCCTCTATATTATTGATTTTCGCCTTCCTTTTTATTCACTCCAATGCATTGTGAATGCAGGTGTTGCACTCTTGGAATATAAGTTTATTTCATCACTTTGTAGATTATGCATTACTGTGTTGCTGTGAAATGCTTGCATAACGTTCCCTGTATTCATCAGGTTCAGTCATCAGTTGCAGTTGGAACCCCCGATTACATCTCTCCGGAGATACTACAAGCGATGGAGGATGGAAAAGGGAAATATGGACCTGAGTGTGATTGGTGGTCTCTCGGTGTGTGTATGTACGAGATGCTTTTTGGAGAGACTCCCTTCTACGCAGAATCCTTAGTTGAAACTTATGGCAAGATCATGAACCACAAGGTGAGGGGCGTAAAGGCCTTCAAAAAATATTGAAAAGAGCTATTAGTCAGTTCAGAAAACTTCAGAATATTCATTTCAGAAACAGAATATTCCATTTTATTGCATAAATTATCTGGTGCGAATTAATTTTGTTTTTTTTTGGAAGAACTTTGGACAAACAAAAGGACACACAAGTCCTTCACACCATGAGAAGGGGAGTGGTAGGGAGGAAAATGGATTAGGTGTCAGCGAGAGTAGAGGAGGTTGTTGACCAGTATGGGAGAAACCATGATGTGGCGATTTTTTTATTTTATTTTATTTTATTATTATTATATACATAATCGAGGCTCGTGAAAGAGCTAACATTTATCACACAAACAAATCAAACAGACAAAGAACCAAAGTATATAAAAAGGGGAGCGGTAGACAAGATGGGGAGAGAAGGGGAAGCACATAAACACAACATTTGTGAGGGACATCAGGGATGTGTGGGAGGGAGAGGGCTTGGGGGGAGGCTGCGTGGGAAGGGGGGAGGGGGGGGGTGGGTGGGAGAAGTATAAACACAAGGACACAAAGGACTTCCAGGAAATAAGTTGGTATTTCAAAAAAGAGGATTTGGGGGTGAAATTAGCAGGGGTAGAAAAGATCAAGGTTTTGGATGGGGGAAGATTAGAGATGGTGGTGAACAGCTGTTTTAAAGACCTGGAGGGAGAAGTGGGATTGAAGGGAGTGGGGGAGTTTGTTCCAGAGGTGGGAGAAAAGAGGAATGAAAGAGTGAAGGTGAGCAGAGAGTCTTGATTTTGGCAGTTTAACCATAAGAGGGTTGCAGGGAGATCTTGTGCGACCTTTAGGAATATTTGGGGGACAGAGCCCAGAGAGAGCTGGAGGAGCAAGGCCGGAGAGGAGTCGATAGAAGATAGAAAGACCACCAAACCTGCCTGCGGTGAGTAAGTGAAAGGCCCTCGGAGGAAGCTTCATCACGGGAGATTCCAATGATTCTGAACGCTTTGGTTTCAACAGCATGAAGACGAGCTAGGTGTGAGGCAGGAGCACCACCCCAGAGGGGAGAGCAGTATTCCATTGAGCTGCGGATGAAAGCCTTGTATGTGGTGAGGAGCTCAGGTGTGCCAAGGAAGGACTTCGCACTACGGAGGATGTCCAGTCGGCGACTGGCTTTGGAGGCCAGATTTGAAATGTGGTTTTTCCAGGAAAGATCATGGCAGATAGTGAGACCCAAAAGCTTGACTGACAGAACTTCTTGGAGAGGCTTATTCAGAAAGTGGATGGGAGGGTTGTCCAGTCGGTCGTTTCGGAGAGACGTCGTAAGAGTGTGAGATTTGTCAGGATTGAAAGACATGTTCCACTTGTTTGCCCAGTCAGTGATTTTGTCCAGATCTGCAGAGAGTGAGGAGGCTGCACACTGCCGATCTGAGGGATGAGGAATGGAGCGGCAGAGAGTGGAGTCATCAGCAAAGAGATAGAGAGGATTTTCAAGAGAGTCGGAGAGATCATTGATGAAGACCAGAAAAAGCGCAGGGCCCAGAACACTGCCTTGGGGAACTCCAGCCTGAACAGGAAGAGGAGATGAGAGAAACCCATTCAGGGCCACACGTTGACTATGACTAGAGAGGAGGTCCGTCAGCCATGCGTGGAGATTTCCATGGATACCAAAGGAGGGGAGTTTGGTGAGCGGAGCGGGCTGCCAGACCGTATCGAAGGCACGTGATATGTCAAGGGAGACAGCTCTAATTTCCTGTTTGGCATTGAGGACCTCCATCCATTGTTGAGACAGCAGAAGCAGCATGTCCAGAGTAGAGTGACCTGGTCTGAAACCAAATTGATGATCAGAGATCAAGCCATTGGAGAAGAGGAAAGATTTCATATCCGAAGCAATGATGGAATCCATGACTTTGCTGAAAATTGTGAGAAGGCTGATTGGTCTGTAGTTGCTAGGATCTGTTTTTGCACCTTTTTTGTGTAAAGTGGTGATGTTGGCTGATTTCCAAGCAGATGGCAGTTGACCTTGAGCAAAAGATAGGGTGAAGAGAACAGAGAGAGGGAGTGAAAGAGCGGAAGAACAGGATTTTAGGACCCATGGGCTGATGCCATCAGGTCCAGTTGCAGAATCAGTCGAGGGTTGACAGAAACTTTTCCACCTTGTCAGGCGGAAAGGAGACAGAGTCCAGGAGCAGCTGAGTACGACTGGGTACGGTGGGTACAGAGAGGCATGGGTTGGGACACGAGATTTAGAGGCAAACACAGAGTTGAGGCATTCAGCTTTTTCACGTGCGGAGTCAGCTGTGTAGCCGTTTGTGGTAAGGGAGGGGATGGAGGGGGAACAAACACCAGAAACCGATTTGACCAGACGCCACCATGATTTGGAAGAGGGAGACAGATAAGAGAGTTCGGTCTTGAGAATGGAGTGATATTGTTTCCTGGCTCTCCTGAGGGTGGACACACACTTGTTTCGGGCTTTGTGAAAGGAAATGAGATTTCCTTCCGTTGGATTTGCTTTCCAGGAGACTAAGGCAAGTTGTTTCTGGGCAACAGCCTCACCACAAGATTCCGTGTACCATGGACGGGAGGATGGGTATGACAACTGAAGACGAGATGGGATAAGTCTGTGCATGAGAGAGAGCAATTTACTTTGGAAGAATTCCCAGGATGAGTTGATGTCAGAGGTGGTAGAGATGGGAGACCAGTCCAGATGATTGATGGCTGCTTGAAGACCGTGCCAGTTGGCCTGAGTGAAATGCCAGACTTGTCGACGCTGAGGAGGCTCCCTGAGAATGGTCAGAGAGATGTCCACTTTTACAAGCACATGATCAGATGAGCCGATTGGAGCAGAAGAAGAGCAGCAGACATTTTCACGGAGGTTAGTCATAACCAAGTCCAGAAGATAAGATGCTCTGTTGACAGAGATCCGGGTCGGGAAATTGACAGATTGTGTCAGTCCCAGTGAGTCGCAGAAGTCCTTTGCTGAGGAGCCATGGCTGGTGAGAGAGGTACCCACACCTAGCCAACTGGCATGGTGACAATTGAAATCACCACATATGAGGAAGAGAGAGTTGGGATGAGTAGATAGAAGTTGGTCCATATGATCAGACAGCTAGATGTAGATGGAGTCATCACTGTTTGGTGGACGGTACAACACACATATGAACAAGAGGTGGGAGTGAAGGGGAAGCCGTCGCCTGAGGTATTCCTGGGGGTGAGGTGGAGAGAGGGCAGTGCAGGGCGAGTGAGAAAGAGAGTTGTTGACAAAGATAGCAACCCCACCTCCAGGACGAGGCTGAGGTCTATCATACCGTAGGAGGGAGTAACCCGGGAGAGATACCAAGGAATCAGAGACATCATGAAGGAGGAAAGTTTCTGTTAAGCAGATCACGTCTGGTTTGTCAGAAGAAACCTGTTTGGAGAGATCAGTTAAGTTTGAACGAAGGCCCCGGATGTTTGAGGTCCATACCGTTAATGAACAGGAAGGGGGAGCATCGGATACACAACAGGGGGGAGGAGGGGTAGGGTAAGATGTGGAAGAGGAGGAAGAGGTAGAGAGAGCTGTTGAAGGTGTCAGAGATTTCAGAATCGCTCGGAGAAAGGGAAGGGCAGTGTTTTTCAAGAAAAGAGAGAGAGGAAAAAAAGAAGAAGATGGTGAGACACCAAATTTAGTAAGATAGTTCCACATATGGGAGTGATGAAGAAGGCAGGTAAGCACGAAGCCTCTAATTTTTCACAAATTAATAAAGGAGTGATTTCTGGAAGAATGTGTTTGAACTGGGCCTTCTGGGAAAGGGTGGAGGGAAGAGAGAGTGCAGGTCGAATGAGACCAGAAAAATGAAAGTGAGCTCACATGCTGGGAAAGGAGGGATTTGCATACCATAGCATTATCTGTAAATACTAAACAGACATTCAGCTCTTTCATGAGAGGTATTCAACATGACTCCGTTATTTTGGAAAGATGGGGCAAAAGAGGATTAGGAGGCAGTCATGGACTTGATCGGCTGCCCTTGTCCAAAGAGAGATGTGCTCTCCCACACCACATGCCTGTCCATGACCCCCTCTCTGCACGGCTATCCACGGCCCCACTCATCTGCGCAGCTATGGGCCCCTCTTTTATTTAAGAAGAACTTTGGAAGGGAAGACTTGGTTTGTATGGTCATGTGCAACAAAGAATAGAACATGAAGCAATAAAGGTTGTGTTTGAAGAAATAAGCTGAGATTATGTCCTGCAAAGACATGGATCGAAGCTGTCAATAAAGATGTGGAATGTTTGGGATTGCACAGCACTGATCCATTAGAAAGCATTGAAGGGAAAAAGGGCTCATATAATGTTTCCTGCTGCTGCTGCTGCTGCTAGGGGTGTATAGTCCTGGACACTTCTCTCGAACATTGCAGAGAGTTGGTGCTGCTGCTGTCGCTGCTCTTGCTGCTGTTGCTGTTGCTGCTCTTGCTGTTGCTGCTCTTGCTGTTGCTGCTCTTGCTGTTGCTGCTCTTGCTGTTGCTGCTCTTGCTGTTGCTGCTCTGGCTGTTGCTGCTCTGGCTGTTGCTGCTCTGGCTGTTGCTGTTCTGGCTGTTGCTGCTCTGGCTGTTGCTGCTCTGGCTGTTGCTGTTCTGGCTGTTGCTGCTCTGGCTGTTGCTGCTCTGGCTGTTGCTGCTCTGGCTGTTGCTGCTCTTGAGCTGTTGCTGCTCTTGCTGCTGTTGCTGCTCTTGCTGCTCTTGCTGCTGTTGATATTGTTGCTGCTGCTATTTGAGCAAACATTCTTTTAAAATATAGTCGTAAGGCATACTCTATATTTGTATTGTTAATGTACTATGATTTGGATTATTCTTGGAATTTGGGCTATATAAATCCATATTATTATTATTGCTAGTGCACGATGTGTCTTTCAGGCTGTCAGATTATTACTCTATTGTACTCTATTGTTATTGCTCAGATTATTCTCATTAGGGTACCTCTGCATGTAATGCAGAGGATACCCTATTTTTATTGTTCAGACTATTCTTCTTATTCTTCCGCCCTGATTTTGGTGGTCTGAAACCTTCTAAAATTAATGTTCTCTGCAACCATTGGTCCAATTGACCTGAAATTTTCACCAAAGGAGCGTTGGATGTGGAATTTTATGTGGAATTTGTGCCACAGCCACATGTGGAATTTTTTAATGCTTACGTGTTTATTAATAATATTAATGCTATTAATGCTTAATTATGATGTCATATGTCACGTGGTGTGGGCGCCATCTTGGAAAAACCTTCAAATTTACCCTTCTAGATCTCCGAAACCGTTCAATGGAAACAATAGAGTTATGGCTCATTGTAAAGTGCTCTGCATTTGGACCAACAAATATATTCATTAAGGATATCAAAAGTGCTTCCATTATGACATCATAATTCGACAAGTAGAACGCTTGATCCCATGAATATGAAATTTCGTGAGCATGATCTAAGGAAAAATCGGGGGAAAAAAATAAAAAAATAATTGACATCAGTCACATGGCTCGGCCGCCATATTGTTTTTCCTGAAAACCACTAATAACCCCTTTTCTCTGAAACGGTTGAACAGATCAAGCCCAATCTTAGCAAGCTTGATTGCATACCCATGAAGAAAAAATAAATCCTGGACATGACGTCGTAGGTCACATGGTTTGGGAGCTATGATATTTTTGATGAATAAACCTTTGAAAAACCACTTCTCCAAAAGGGCTGAACAGATTGAGTGGAAGCTTCACAAATATGTTCCCGAAGTCTTGAGGATAAAAACTTATTTTGGAATAAGCGATAGGTCGCATGGTTTGGCAGCCATAAATAATTGAGCTAAAATCTTAAAAACCTATCTCTTGAACCGCTTCATTGATCGACGTGAAACTTTAAAGTAATGTAGCAGTCGTCAAAAGAGGAATAAATGTTTAAAAATTCAACATTATTGGTTGTAGTACTGTCTGGAAGCCAGAAGTTGCTATTGTTTGAAGTACTGTCTGGAAGCCAGAAGTTGCTATTGTTTGAAGTAAAATAAACTACATTTTATCTTCTCAGGCCATGTGACTGATTCTCCCACTGCCATATTTCGGGTTTATTCCCTTTAAAAATCATTTTCTCTGCAATCGTTGGTCTGATTGACAGGAAATTTTCTCCATAGGAGCGCTCCCCCTGCAGAAATTGTTAATGATAATTATGACGTCATAGGTCACGTGGTACAGGCCATATTAGAAAAACTTTACCCCTCGTTATCCCCAAAAGTGCTGTGTCGAAAAAAATTGAGACATGGCTCATTGTAAAGAACTCTATGGAGAATAACATATGTCAGTGATGTTATAGGTGCCTCCATTATGACATCAAAATTCGACAAGTACAAAACTTCATCTGATTAGGAAGAAATTTATTGGGTGTCACCTAGGGATAAATTGGTGAGGAAAAAAAGACAAAACCAATGGCATCATCGGTCACGTGGTTGGGCCACCATATTATTTTTTTAACAACTATTTATCTCAAATGGCTGAACAGATCGAGGGGAAACTTTACAGGCATGATTGCATTCACATAGCAACCATGATGTCATAGGTCACATGGTTTGGGCGCTATGATTTTTTGAAGAATAAACCTTTAAAAAGGCACTCCTCCGGAACGGCTGAACAGATCGAGTGGAAACTTCACTCATATGTTCCCATGGTGTCCTTCAATAATTCCTAGGTCACATGGTTTGGCAGTCCTGTTGGATTGAACGAAAATCTTTAAAAACTATATCTCTTCAACCACTTCATTGATCGATGTGAAACTTCAACGTAATGTCGTAGTCGTAATGCGGAATACATGTTTAAAATTTCAACATGATTGGTATTAGGGTCTGGCAGCGAGAAGTTGTTAATTTTTGAAGAAGAAGAAGAAGAGGAAGAAGAAGAACCTCGACATTCTTATTTTCTCCAGCCACTTGACTTTTCAGTATATCTATTAATTATGTACTGTTTGAAATCAGTGGCATCCTCTCAATTAATTACATACGTCTGTTGATTATGTACTATCGGAATGTACCTTTCAACCCTTTGGACTGCTAAGACCCATTAGACCTTTGAAGAACCTTTAAGCCCCCCCAAGACCCTTAAGACAATTTAGACCCCAAAATACCCTGAATACCCTTAAATAAGATGAAGAAGCAGGACCGAACACTCAAAATACCCTGAGGACTCAAAAGACCCCGAGGACTCATAGCACCCAAATGCCCCAAAAGACCCCGAGGACCCAAAAGATCCAGAGAATCCTGAGGACTCAAAAGATCCCGATGACCCAAAAGGCCTCTCATTAAAAAAATAAAATTTAAAACACAATACCGAATTCAGTTTTATAAAGAGGATTTCATGTGTCATGCATTTATTGTTATTGGAGCATGGAATGAAGGTATTGGAAAGGGTGTTGGAGAGGAGGAAAGGTAAGAAAGTGAAGATTGACGAAATGCAGTTTGGATTTATGCCAGGAAGAGGAACGACAGACGTGCTTTTTATTGTTTGCAGGAGAAGTACATGGAGAAGAGGAAGAAGTTGTTTCTTGGGTTTGTTGATCTGGAGAAAGCATTCGATAGGGTTCCACGTGAAGTAGTGACATGGGCATTGAGGAAGTTAGGGGTGGAGGAATGGTTGATCAGAGTAGTGATGGCAATGTACAAAAGAGCGCGCACAGCTGTAAGGATGAAGGACGGGAACAGTGGTGAGTTTGAGGTGACGGTGGGAGTGCATCAGGGGTCGGTACTAAGTCCACTACTATTTGTAGCTGTGATGGAGGTGCTGGCTCGGAACGTAAAAGAGGGTTTACCGTGGGAGTTGTTGCATGCAGATGATCTGGTGTTGATTGCAGAAAGTGTGGATGGACTGAAGGAGAAGATGAACAAGTGGAAGGAATGTATGGAGATAAAAGGTCTGAAGGTGAATATCGGAAAAACGAGGAGGAAATGTGGCAGCTACATTCAAGTGTAAGGTGTGCACAGGGGGAGGAAATGTTGAGTTGGATCTTGGAGACGGCATGAAGCTGGAAGGTGTGAAAACATTTTGTTACCTAGGAGACATGCTGAATGGAGAAGGTGGATCAGACTCGGCAACGGTTGCTGGAGTGAGATGTGCATGGAAGAAGTTTCAGGAACTGAGTGGCGTGCTGACGAGGAGGGGAGTGTTGTTGAAGCTGAAGCGAAAGGTGTATGGTGCATGTGTGAGAAGTGTTATGATTTATGGGAGCGAGACATGGGTAATGAACGTAGAGCATCATCGAAGGCTGGAAAGGGTGGAAATGCGAATGGTTCGGTGGATGTGTGGAGTATCGTTGAGAGCGAGGAAGACAAATGATGAATTGCGAAAGATGATGGGAATAGAGCCTGTGATGGATGCTGTGAAGAGAAACAGGTTGAGATGGTTTGGTCATGTGTTGAGGAAGGATGAAAGTGACTGGTTGAGAAGAGTGATGGAAATGAATGTAGAAGGAAGTGGAGGATGGGGAAGACCGAGAAAGACTTGGCTAAAGATGGTGGAAGAATAAATGCAGGCAAGGGTGTTATCAAGGGGAGATGCAGAAAATAGGGCAAAATGGAGAAGATTGTCATGGGGACCGCAAGGCTAACCCCCGCTCTTGCAGGGAAAAATGGCCTTAAAATGGCTGTTGTGTTTGTTGTATTTCATGTCACGCGTGTCTGATTAAAGCGGGGTTGTATCAAAGCGGGAAGACTGAGGAAACCTGTCATCACTGCTAGCAGTTATAAAGTGGCAGTTCTCGTTTTTATGCCCCCGCCGATAAAATCGCCAGAGGCATTATGTTTTCGGGTTGTCCTTACGTACGTCGGTACGGGCTAAACCTCGTTTTTCTGAGCAACCATATGTCCGATTGAGACGAAACTTTCAGGGTAGGAGTGACACCCATGCAGAATGTTTTTTATGATAATTGTGACGTCATAGGTCATGTAGTGTGGCAGCCATCTTGGATTAAAAGCAAATAATTAAAAAAATATTTCTTGGAAACCGCTGAATGGAAAAATTTGAAACTTGGCACATTGTCAAGTACTCCCAATGGGGAAACAAAAGCATGATAATGATATCATAAGTGAAGTGGTATACCAGCCAAAAATGTTTTAATTGAATTCCTTATCCTAAAAATCCGAAATTGCATGTACATGATCTCTGACCCATTTGTGTTGAAATATTAAATTTATGACATCATAGGTCACATGGTTTGGCACCCATATTGGATTGAACGAAAATATGAAATAATTATATCTCTGAAACCGCTCACCCTATCGATGCAAAATTTTAAAAATATCATCTTACAGCACTGTTGCATATAGTTTGAAAATGATGATGTCATAGGTCGCATGGTTTGGCAGCCATCTTGGATAGAAAAACGAACCTTATCCGATCAACACTAAACTTCACAAACGTGTTCCCCTACCTATACATATGCAGAGTGATGGCAGCTACCCGTTGTGGGACTATGCGGAGGCATATGGGTGACAGTCGCATTGTTCTCGTTATTGATGATGATGTTGTGTGAACAAACCACGTATTGGTGATTTTTATCCTCATTTGTACATCTTCCCTCCTTGCCACTTCCTAATTGTGATGAACACCAAAATCTGCAATTGCTGAGATTTTCTTTGCTATGTACTTTTTTTAATCGATGCTTATTTTAACTTTATTGTGGGAAAATATCGTACGATTTGAGTGCATCAATAGGTTGTTTTTTTTGCATAATGCAATACTTGAAAGATTTATTAGTGTAGGTTTTTTTATTGAATAATATTTATAAATGTGTCTCCAGGAGCGGTTTCAGTTTCCACCAAGTGCAAGTGAGGTCTCTGACGAGGCGAAAGACTTGATCCGTAGACTCATTTGCAGCCGGGAACAGCGTTTCGGGCGTAATGGCATCATAGATTTCAAGACTCACAATTTCTTTGGTGGCATTGATTGGGATAACATAAGGAGTTGTGCAGCTCCTTACATCCCTGACGTCAGCAGTCCTACAGACACTTCCAACTTTGATGTGGATGATGATTACTTAAAAAACTCGGTAAGTCCTCTTGTGTTAGCACGCATTTTAAATTTGTTTTAAAGTCTTATCTTATTTCATTGATTGTATCAGAATTTTCATACATCGGGAGTGCTCTGTTAAAGTCAAAATCTAGATGAGAATGTGTTTTATTACTTTACTCTCTTCCTGCTAATTAAGATTGTAAAATTTGTTCACAGTTCTTTTCGGATGATGGTTAGGTCTTTTACGACTGTTTATGTATTTTGTTTTGGATGTGTTGTATACTGTCAATTCCCTATCTCTATGGAAGGTGGTAATATCTTAAACTATTATATCATATTTTTGCAACTTAATTTGCTTTTTCTCTTTCATACACTTCAGGAAGCATCACCACCCACTTCACACACTGCGTTTTCAGGACTACATCTTCCATTTGTTGGTTTCACCTTCACAACAAGTTCGTAAGTTAACTTTTATGGTCGTGCTCCTGTTTTTTTGATGGGATAAGGTCATGAGATCGGTCTGTCTCCATACTATCCAAGAAGTCCAATTTAATATCCCAAAGGAATTGTGCACTACAGCCCCGTTGGTCCAAATGACTTTGCTGAGATGCAATCGCAAACTGAGAGGAACCCTTGTAATTCTCATTGAAAATGAAAATAAATTAATATTTCATGTGCCTTCAAAATGTTTACCATGGACATGTGTGGAAAGATGGATTGAGTTCGTACATTTGGAAAAAATACAAGAATTTATTTTGATTCCTGCACATGCATTTGCAATGGCATCTAAAGTAATATAAATATAATTATTGCACAAGAAAGCATAGATTACCCAAAGCCCTTACATTCCAAAATAGTTAACCACAACTCAATCTTAGTTCATCCCTTCCATAAATAATCAGAAAAATTGGCCTTTTTTATATGTCAAAATAAATGTAAATAGAGGACAAATGTAAATAGAGGTAAATTTAGACTGGTTTGTGCTCTTGAAAGGTAATTCTCACCTCACAATTAAATCTCTCTTGAAAAGCTTTCTGTAAAAATTGCCAAGTAGCTTGTGCCTGTTTGGATTATATTGCTTCTCGCTCAACCATAGGCATGTGTCTGCTCCTCACAGCAATGGTTGGATGCCCTCAATCTGAAACAAGACGTTATAACCTTCTCTCTGGATATATCTCTGGCATTCGACAGTCTGGTATTCTTGCTTTGCTTGCCAAGCTCTCTACCTGTTGTGACATAGAAGGCTGCCTTCATTCCTGGATTTCTGACTTCTTCCACTCTCGCAGTTTACCTGTTGCCATCTGTGGAGCGCTGTCCTCCCCTCTTTCTGTGGAGGTTAGAGTTCCTTAAAGCAAAGTTTTGGCCCCAGTCGTGTTCCTTATCTATATTAATGACCTCTCCGAGAGGGTAAAACCCTCTGTCTTTTTGCAGACGATTCCACAATGTGTCCTACACAACCTCCAAACTTCTGCTTGCGCATGCCTTTCTACCGATCTGTAAATTATAAGATTCTTGTCTGATAAATGGAACATGTCCTTCAATCCTGGGAAATCTCACAGTATCACTCGATTGCCCCAGAAGGATAATCAAATAACCCTCTTATCTTTTCCCTTGGGCATCCACTGGAAGAGGTTTAATCTCTTAAATTTCTCAGCCTCACCATTAGGTATCACCCTTGCAAAGCTGGGCTCCAAAACCAGCCACAGACTAAGCATCCTCCATCGATCTAATTATTTCCTTCGAAAACCAGAGTTGCTCAGAGTATGCAAGGCATTTGTCCATAGCTTAATGTATTACTGCTCTCTGCTACGGCTGGTTTGTCAGCATCACATCTGTTTTTTTGATACCATGGAGTCTCTAAAGTTCTCAAAATTATTGGAATCTTCTGAGATGAGGCTGAAACACAGGGTCTCTTGCTCTCACATTGCTGTCAGGTCAGTGCTCTCTTCTGTTTTTGTTCCATCTGTTTCCCAATACTGCTCCTCTGCTCTCTGTCATCAGACCCTCCATGTTTCTTCCAGATTGCACACGTTCTTCCAGTAACCCCCTCCTCACAAGGATTCCAAAATGCAGGTTGTCTGCCCATCTCAACTCTTTTATTCCTCGCTTCTCCCATCTATGGAACCACCTTCCAGAGGTTCTGTCTCGTTCTTCTACCAAATGCTTCAAGCAGTCAGTGCACAGCCGTATCTTGTCATCCCCAATTCTGACTGTTGATCTTTATTATCCCTTTTACCCTCTTCTAAACCAACCAGCTTACTTGGTAGTTTCAGTGATTGCTCACCCAACCCCCTTTTACCTCTCCTCTTTTCCTCTTCCTTCATTCCCTTGATGTTAGTCCCACTGTTAGTTATACCTTTCATATCCATAAGCCTTGTTTCTGTAAAGAAAAAAACAAAAACCTTTATAGAAATCAGCCCAGGAAAAATCACCATCTAACCAAAAAGGTCACAGCACTCAACTCCCATCCTTCCCCACCCCATAACTTCCACGACTCAATATCCAACATGCTCCTAAAATACGACCCCATTTACTCACCAACAACCATCATATAAATATACGATAGTGGGTACATGACTTTCATAAGGTGAAGATCGGCAAGTTGTACATTACCATCCAGCCACAGGTACTTAGCCCCCCACCACTCCCACTTTTTCTGTTTTATATCCAGCGTCTTCAAAAACATCACATTAATAACTTCCCTTCACTATTATAGAGATGTATTGGAGGTGGCACAAGACATTCATAAATGCACACCCTCGGAGAGGCGATATTTTGGCATATTATTCCATTTATTATATGGTCAACAACCACTTAAAGCTGTAACTGCAACGATGCCTTTATTTCCCAGTGGTTTGCATTTGATTTTCTTATTTGTATGTGGTAAGATTCAGACAAAAGACAGAACAAGAGAAAAGTATGCTGCATTCTCATACAGAAAATGAAGTAAATGTGGAAAGAAAACTTGTCGAGAAAATCGATAAATCAAATGGCTCTATATTTAACACCATTGCTTGTAACAATACTTGTCACAAACTTCAGAGATTTTGTGTGCCATGTTGTGCAGCTGTTTATCTGACCGTGGCACTTTGAAGAGTGTACTGGAACATGCAATTGATGGATCAGTACAGCGCAATTTGGAGGGCAATCTTGCTGGGGAGGTGTATGAGAGACGTATTCACTGCCTTGAACACGAGAAGCAGGAGCTGATTCGCAAGCTTCATGGTATGAATGGTGAAAACCATGATAAGAGTTGATTTTTCGCAACCTTTTCTTTGCCATCGCAAACTTCAAATTGGCTTGAGGCAGTACATTAAATGAATTTATATTTGGACTTGTCCCTTACATCATATATTTATAACTTGCGACTGTATTTTCTTTAAAAATGGGATATTTGTCTTAATATTTGCTTGAGTCATGGCTTTGAAACTTTAAAAGCAAAGGCTGACGAACATGTTGAAGTAGTTTATTTCAAATAGTCGGACCCCGCTATTTGCGGTTCCGCTATTTACGGTTCCATGTATTCGCGGTTGATAAAATGCAATCTGTTTCTCTGTTCGCTGAAAAGTGCCACGCAAACTAACGTTTTTTTTGTTGTTTTTTTTTCCTATTCGTGGCCGTGTTCCGTGAATTCGTGCTTTTTTGGGGGGCGCAAAAAATATTTTTCACGAGCTGCTAGCTTGACACATTTGTAAAACCCATCTTTCACCAGCCATGCATAAAGCAGCTGGACTATGCGCAAAAAAAAAAAAATCTACGAGCCGCGAACTTGACCTGCTTCTACATTCGCTGCCGTGTGTTTCACGTTTTCATGGCTTTCACAGCCGTGAATTTTAGCCGCACTATAATCGAGAGCTTTGCGGGATGTCCCACCAGCTTCATAAACAAGTCAACCCCGCAAATTATAGAATGAAAACGCTTCATTAAATCTATTACAGTTTGCAATTTATGGTAAAGCATCATCAGAGATGTTACAGAATGAAAACGCCTTGGGGGATGTCCCACCAGCTGCATAAACAAGTCAACCACACGAGTTATAGAATGAAAACGCTCCATTAAAACTATTACATTGATATATGTGGGAAAATTACATGCTCAGACCAGGAATCGAAATTACATGCCCAAACTGGAAGCATTGACGCAAAGAGAGTGGCAATCATATGTGTGGGAAAATTGCATGGTCAGTCAGGGTCGCCCAGATAGCTCAGATGGCAGAGCACTGGTACGGTTTTCCAGAGGACTTGGGTTCGATTGCTGGCCTGGGCATGTAATTTTCCCACATATATCAATTTAATTATTTAATCCTGTTCATTAATCTAAAAACTATTACAGTTTGAAATTCATGGTAAAGCATCATCAGCCGTGTTACACAATGAAAACGCTTTGGGGGATGTCCCACCAGCTGCGTAAACGAGTCAACCCCGCGAATTATAGAATGAAAAAGCTTCATTTAAGCTTTTTTTTTTTTTTTGGAATACAGAGTCGAGGCTCGTGAAAGAGCTAACATTTATCAAACAAACAAGCAAACAAAGTATATAAAAAGGGGAGCGGTCGACAAGATGGAGAGAGAAGGGGAGGAAGCACACAAACACAACATTTGAGAGCAGGGACATCGGGAGATGTTTTTGGAGGGAGAGGGCCTGGGGGGAGGCAGGATAGGTATAAAACGCAAGGACACCAAGGACTTCCAGGAAAGAAGTCAAAAGTCACCTCAAAAAAGTGGATTTGGGGTGAAATTAGCGGGGGTAGAAAAGATCAATGTTTTGGATTGGGGAAGATAAGAGATGGTGGTGAACAGCCGTTTTAAAGACCTGGAGGGAGGAGTGGGATTGAAGAGAGTGAGGGAGTTTGTTCCAGAGGCGGGAGAAAAGAGGAATGAAGGAGTGAAGGTGAGCAGAGAGTCTTGATTTTGGCAGTTTAACCATAAGAGGGTTGCAGGCAGATCTTGTGCGACCTGCAGGAATATTTGGGGGACAGAGCCCAGAGAGAGCTGGGGGAGCAAGGCCGGAGATGAGTCGATAGAAGACGGAAAGACCACCAACCTGCCTGCGGTGATTAAGTGAAAGGCCCTCGGAGATAGCGTCATCGCGGGAGATTCCAATGATTCTGAACGCTTTGGTTTCAACAGCGTGAAGACGAGCTAGGTGTGAGGCAGGAGCACCAGCCCAGAGGGGAGAGCAGTACTCCATTGAGCTGCGGATGAAAGCCTTGTATGTGGTGAGGAGCTCAGGTGTGCCAAGGAAGGACTCCGCACGACAGAGGATGCCCAGTCGGCGACTGGCTTTGGAGGCCAGCTTGGAAATGTGGTTTTCCGAGGAAAGATCATGGCAGATAGTGAGACCCAAAAGCTTGAGTGACAGAACTTCTTGGAGAGGATTATTCAGAAAGTAGATGGGAGGGTTGTCCAGTCGGTCTTTTCGGAGAGACATCGTAAGAGTGTGAGATTTGTCAGGATTGAAAGACATGACATGTTCCACTTGTTTGCCCAGTCTGTGATTTTGTCCAGGTCTGCAGAGAGTGAGGAGGCTGCAGACTGCCGATCTGAAGGATGAGGAATGGAGCGGCAGAGAGTGGAGTCATCAGCAAAGAGATAGAGAGGATTTTCAAGAGAGTCAGAGAGATCATTGATGAAGACCAGAAAAAGCACAGGGCCCAGAACACTGCCTTGGGGAACTCCAGCCTGAACAGGAAGAGGAGATGAGAGAAACCCATTCAGGGCCACACGTTGACGACGACTGGAGAGGAAGTCCGCCAGCCATGCGTGGAGATTTCCATGGATACCAAAGGAGGAGAGTTTGGTGAGCAGAGCGGGGTGCCAGACCGTATCGAAGGCACGTGATATGTCGAGGGAGACAGCTCTAATTTCCTGTTTGGTATTGAGGACCTCCATCCATTGTTGAGACAGCAGAAGCAGCATGTCCAGAGTAGAGTGACCTGGTCTGAAACCAAATTGATGATCAGAGATCAAGCCATTGGAGAAGAGGAAAGATTTCATATCCGAAGCAATGATGGATTCCATGACTTTGCTGATAATTGGGAGAAGGCTGATTGGTCTGTAGTTGCTAGGATCTGTTTTTGCACCTTTTTGTGCAAAGCGGTGATGTTGGCTGATTTCCAAGCAGATGGCAGTTGACCTTGAGCAAAAGAGAGGGTGAAGAGAACAGAGAGGGAGTGAAAGAGCGGAAGAACATGATTTTAGGACCCGTGGGCTGATGCCGTCAGGTCCAGTTGCAGAATCAGAGTCGAGGGTTGACAGAAACTTTTCCACCTTGTCAGGAGGAAAGGACACGGAGTCCAGGAGCAGCTGGGTACGACTGGGTATGGTGGGTACAGAGAGGGATGGGTTTGGGACACAAGATTTAGAGGCAAACACAGAGTTGAGGCATTCAGCTTTTTCACGTGCGGAGTCAGCTTTGTAGCCGTTTGAGGTAAGGGAGGGGATGGAGGGGGAACAAACACCAGAAACAGATTTGACCAGACGCCACCAGGATTTGGAAGAGGGAGACAGATAAGAGAGTTCGGTCTTGAGAACGGAGAGATATTGTTTCCTGGCTCTCCTGAGGGTGGACACACACTTGTTTCGGGCTTTGTGAAAGGAAATGAGATTTCCTTCCGTTGGATTTGCTTTCCAGGAGACGAAGGCAAGTTGTTTCTGGGCAACAGCCTCACCACAAGATTCCGTGTACCATGGACGGGAGGAAGGGTATGACAACTGAAGACGAGATGGGATAAATCTGTGCATGAGAGAGAGCAATTTACTTTGGAAGAATTCCCAGGATGAGTTGATGTCAGAGGTGGTAGAGATGGGAGACCAGTCCAGATGATTGATGGCTGCTTGAAGACCGTGCCAGTTGGCCTGAGTGAAATGCCAGACTCGTCGACGCTGAGCAGGCTCCCTGAGAATGATCAGAGAGATGTCCACTTTAACAAGGACATGATCAAATGATCCGATTGGAGCAGAAGAAGAGCAGCAGACATTTTCAGGGAAGTTCGTCATAACCAAGTCCAGAAGAGAAGATGCTCCGTTGACTGAGATCCGGGTCGGGAAATTGACAGATTGTGTCAGTCCCAGTGAGTCGCAGAAGTCCTTTGCTGAGGAGCCATGGCTGGTGAGAGAGGTACCCACACCCAGCCAACTGGCATGGTGACAATTGAAATCACCACATATGAGGAAGAGAGAGTTGGGATGAGTAGATAGAAGTTGGTCCATATTATCAGACAGCGAGATGTAGATGGAGTCATCACTGTTTGGTGGACGGTACAACACACATATGAACAAGAGGTGGGAGCGAAGGGGAAGCCGTAGCCAGAGGTATTCCTGGGGGTGAGGTGGAGAGAGTGCAGTGCAGGGCGAGTGAGGAAGAGAGTTTTTGATAAAGATAGCAACCCCACCTCCAGGACGAGGCTCAGGTCTATCATACCGGAGGAGGGAGTAACCCGGGAGAGATACTAAGGAATCAGAGACATCATGAAGGCGGAAAGTTTCTGTTAAGCAGATCACGTCTGGTTTGACAGAAGCAACCTGTATGGAGAGATCAGTTGAGTTTGAACGAAGGCCCCGGATGTTTGAGGTCCATACCGTTAATGAAGAGTAAGGGGGAGCATCGGATACAGAACAGGGGGAGGAGGAGGGGTAGGGTAAGATGTGGAAGAGGTGGAAGAGGTAGGGAGAGCTGTTGAAGGTGTGTCAGAGATTTCAGAATAGCTCGGAGAAAGGGAAGGATGGGGCGGACAAAAGGTTTGATGGTGATTGGGTGAGGCACAATGAGGTGTTATTTGAGGAGGGGGAAGAGTGAGGCAGAAGGTTGGGGGAGATGGAGGTGAGAGTTGGAAGGGGGAAGAAGCGGGGAGGACGCTTTGAGGAGGGTGAGTGAGAGGGGGGAATTTGAGAAGAAATGAGGGTGGGGATATTTGAAGGGGAGGGGCAAGGGGGGAGTTTGGGAGGGAAGGGACAAGGGGAGGGATTTGAAAGGGATGGGATATGGGGGAGATTTGGAGGGGAGGGGTGAGGGAGGAGTCTAGGAGGGGAGGAGCGAGGGGGAGTCTTGGAGGGGAGGGGTGAGGGGTAGTTTAGGAGGGAGGGGGCAAGGGGGGAGATTTGAAAGGGATGGGTGATGGGGAGGATTAGGAGGGGAGGGGAAAGGGGGAAGATTTGAAAGGGATGGGTGATGGGGAAGATTTGGAGGGGAGGGCTGATGGGGAAGATTTGGAGGGGAGGGGTTATGGGGAAGATTTGGAGGGGAGGGGTGAGATTGGATTTTAGAAAGTGTACGATTAATGGGAAACGAACATTTATTGCAAAATGAGTTTCTTGTGACCTTCGAGTTAAAAATACGTTTAAGGACGCTGGATGGAGGATGGAGTGCAGGAGAGTTTAGGGAATGTAGAAAATAGGCACTATAGGAGATGGAATTTTTTTTGGGGATGAATAGATTTGGTGAGCAAGTCGAAAGCAACCTTTTAAAGAAGAAGAAGAAAAAGGTGTTATAATATATGACGGAATACAGAACTTGAGGGGAAAGTGTAAACATTGAAGGTTAATAACAGTGAAAACTATCTGGGGAAATGGGGGAGAAACACGTGGTCGAAGAACGAACGAACGAATAAGAATGAATAAACGAATGAGAACAAGAATAAGAACAGAGAAGGAAATGTTTTTTTTTTTTTTTTTTTGATTTGAGATTTACACAAGGAAGTAGGCTATGGGGGTGAAAAGACTGGGAAAACAGAGAACGAAAGTTATTGGATCACAAACGACGGACCGCTGAGAGAAAAACAAAGCCTCAAGGTTGTACACTGTACAAGGCCTCAAGACACGACACGAATTAACACGATTTTCAATACAGGTATGAAAGATTTGCACCGAAAATCTTCCTCGGGACACAATATACGTACACACACCATAAAATAAATACAGTTATAACGAAAATACAAATGGGAACAATTACTTAACTTTGATTTCAAATCGCTCGCGACGCAGCAAAGGCCTTGCTCGCGACACGGCAGACGATTAATTTATGAAAGATAAACACCGAGAAACTTACAAGGTGCACACTATGACTTCACACACCTAAAGATAAATACAGTTTCGACAAAATACAATTGTGAACAGACTTAACTTTGAAAACGTGGAGACTGTGTGGAGCTTCGAAAATCCCTGCCGCCTTCTCCAAGATCTCGCGAGATCTCCATTCTCTATTGAAATTAGCAGATAGGCTCAATATGGCATCATCTGATAACATCCTCCACAAACAATGTGCGGAGTATTCACACCTCCCGCAGCTACCCACATTGCCCTCATTCCTACATATACCGACTGTGTCTTGGGTCTCAATCATTCTTCTCATCCTGTTGCTTTGACCTGCGTTTTTGGCTCTCGCTCTGCTCATCGTTCAATCATGGCTCCCAAGCGCAAGACCAGTGCCGGAGATGCGTCGACTACCAAGGGGCAGAAGAAAGTGATGAGCCTGAGCCAGAAAGTGGAGCTGCTAGACCGGTTTTCGAGGGGAGAGAGAGAGTGCAGCCTCTGTTGCGGTGTCAACGAATCCACCGTTCCTTTCATACGGAAGAAGAAGGCGATTCTTGAGAGCGTTTCAGCAAGTGCTGCATTGAGTACGAAGGTGGTCACCCATGTCCGGAATGTCCACATGGAATGGATGGAGAAGACTCTCAGCATATGGATCGACGACAACACGCAGACGAGTATAGCTTTGAGTGGTCCTCATTTGTGCAAACGCAAAAGGTGACAATGCTGAAACCCATGATGCTGAGCCGTTCCCTAAACCCGCTCAACGAGGATGAGTTGGAGCCCATTACAATGGTTTCTGGGGGGAAGAGGAGGAGGAGGAGGAGGAGGGGGAGACCCCATTACAAAGGTTTCCAAGGTGGAGGTTTCGGGCATTGATGAGGAAGAGGTGTCGAAGTCCAACCTCAAATTCCAGTTCCTGGGTGAGGTGTTTCAGGACTCGTGGGCAGGTTGCAAGATGCTGACCCAGTCGTGGCACAGTATCCCAAGTTCAAGAGTAGCTTGGATGATGTGCTGCTCCTGTATAAAGAGCTGTATCAAACCCTGCGGCAATCTGCCAGGCAGTTCTCCATTACACATTTAGTCCACCCTGTTCCCTCCACCTCAAAACCATCAGCAACTTCTCCTGCCTCTCCCTTAGTGCACCATTTTGCAGCATCATCATTTTGGGTCACCCTCAAAGTTCAAGGAAATCGTGGGATTTTAATTAATCGTCATCGTCATTGTCTGAAAAGTTGCATGTGTTTTTATAATAAAAATTATAAACAGTATATGCTGGTGTTGTGTTTTGTTTTGTTTCATGGTGCGGTATGGTTATGCTAGTTAAGCACTTCTAATAAACTATAAGCGCATTCCTTCCATAAATTGGAAATGGTAATTGGTGTTTTTTTTTGTTTTTTTTGTAAGCATTTAAAAAATAAAACTAACAATGTGCATTTGCGGCCAAAAACATTTTTAACTTTAAAAATTTTCCTTTATGAATCCGGGACCGCTGGAAACTATAACCTTATCCCCCTTTTCCCAATTGAAACAATGTCGCGGCATACATTCGTGGGATTTTCATTTATCATCGTGTATTAACGTCGACATTCGTGGAATTTGCCTCGCCATTTGCGGGCCGAATGGTCGACATCAAATGGTCTACCATTTGATGGTCGAAGAAGAAATGCGGGCAAGGGGGTTAAAAGGGGAGATGCAGAAAATAGGGCAAAATGTCGAAGATTGTCATGGGGACCGCCAGGCTAACCCCGCTCTTGCAGGGAAAATGGCCTTACAATGCCTGTTGTTGTGTTGTTGTATTTGCGGGATTATCGCCGACATTCGCGGGTTTTGTCTCGCCATTTCCGGGACTTTCATCGACCTTTGCCGATTATTGTCGACATACTTAGGATTTGCCTCACCATTTGTGGAATTTGCCATGCCATTCGTAGTTTGTTCCTCGCTATTCACGGGTTTTTGCGACTCGGGAACCAATCCCCCCTTTTTCCACTGAAACGATGCCCCACTATTCACGGTTTCACAATTCACGGCATTTCCCAGGAACATATCCCCCGCGAATAGCGGGTTCTGACTTTACTAATAATATTAACAACAATAAATAAAAGTAGTATCATTTGGCAATAATAATAACTGGAGAAACATAAACAACTAGTATAAAGCCCATAAATAATGACTGGTTGTAACAGTTGACTTTACGGTGCAGCCGAGTGAGCGTGCCAAAGTCTGAAGCTTGGGCCTCGTGTCGGGTGTGCTGGTATCTTTATTACTTGCAAAATCGAAGATTTTTCAAGTATATTGGTCGGTTGCGTTTGTGGTTCTGTCTGTCTGTCTGTTTGTTTGTCACCGGCCTACAGGTCACAATTTTCAACCGATCTTCACGAAACTTCACCAAATTGTAGAGTTGGTCAAAAGCAAGCAGCCTATTGTTTTTGGCGTCTAAAGGTCAAAAGGTCAACATAGGCCAAAGGTCACCAACTTTGCTAAATTTCTAAAACCCTCAATTTTCATCCGATTGACTTGAAATTTGAAGAGGACTTGCATATCTGGTCACTGAATTCAACCACCAAGTATATTTGAGGTCAACTTTGGCCAAAAGGTCAACATAGGCCAAGTTTTTAAAATCCTCAATTTTCATCCGATTGACTTGAAAATTGAACAGCATCTGCACATTGAGTCACTAAATAGGGGAAACTAACTATTTTTGAGGTCAAAAGGTCAACTCAAGGTCGACCTTCCAAAATCATCATTTTTCATCTGAAAAATCGTCACTTTTATTCATATTGACCCGAACAACTTTGATCGAGATTGTCAATTTTAATCTTGATGAAATGGACAATTTGCTGTATCGATGGAATTTTTTTTCTTCGGGGTAGGGGGCGGATTGTGCAAGTATCGTGCTCCGCATGACATCTTGTTTATTTATTATACATCCGACAGACGTAAATTAACACTGTTTGCTCATGTGCAATGAATGCACATATCATGTGCAATGAATTTCACCTCCCTGTGCCTTGTATTTATTGCGATGATTAAAAAAAATACGCTTCTGTACACCGACCTTGAGGCTCAGTTTGCAAGCCACCGTCTACAGTTACAATTTAAGAGACATAATTACTCTTATTTTGGGTCTCTGGAGTCCTTTAGGGTCTTTTGGGTCCTTTGGGTCATTTTGGTCATTTAGGTGCTCAGGGTCTTTTGCGTCCTTGGGATATTTTTGGGTCCTCGGGGTCTTTTGGGTCCTCGGGGTCTTTTGGGTCTTTTGTGTCATCTGGGTTATTTGGGTCCTCGGGGTATTTTGTGCCTTCAGGGTCTTTTGTTTCTTTTGGGTCTACTGGTTCCTTGGGGTCTTTTGGGTAATTTGAGTCTTTTGGCTCCTCTGAATCTTTGGGGTCCTGTCTTTTCGGTCCTGTGGGTCATTGGGGTATTGAAGGGTCTTCTGGGTCTTTGTGGGTATTTGAGGAATTTTGGGTCTTCATGGTCTTTTGGGTTTTTGTGGTATTTTGTCTTTAAGGGTCTTGGGGTCTTTTGGGTTTTGTGGTATTTTGAGTCTTTAAGGGTCTTCGGGTCTTTTGCGTCTTTGGGATATTTTGGTTATTTGGGGTATTTTGGGTCTTCCGTGTAATTAAGGGTCATTGGGGTCTTTGTGGTCTTTTGGGTATTTCAGGGTCTTGGGGTATTTTCAGTATTTTGGGTCTTCGGGGTCTTTGTGGGTCTTTGGGGAATTTTGGGTCTTCAGGGTCTTTTGGGTTTTTGTGGTCTTTTGGGTCTTTAAGTGTCTTGGGGTCTTGCTTTAAAACCTTGGATTTTAGGACCCGTGTGCTGATGCCGTCTGGTCCAGTTGCAGACTCGGTGTCGAGGTTTGACAGAAACTTCTCCACCTTGTCAGGAGAGAAGCACACAGAGTCCAGGAGCAGTTGGGTTCGACTGGGAAAGGTGGAAACAGAGAGAGATGGGTTTGGGACACAAGATTTTGAGGCAAACACAGCGTTGAGGCATTCAGCTTTGTCACGTGCGGTGTCAACTGTGTAGCCATTTGAGGTAAGGGAGGGGATGGAGGGGGAACAAACACCAGAAACGGATTTGACCAGACGCCACCAGGATTTGGAGGAAGGAGACAGGTTTGAGAGTTCAATCTTGAGTGTGGAGAGATAGTGCTTCCTGGCACTCCTGAGGGTAGACACACACTTGTTCCGAGCTTGGTGGAAGGAACTGAGATTGCCTTCAGTTGGATTTGCCTTCCAAGAGGCAAAGGCAAGTTGTTTCAGGGCAACTGCCTCACCACAAGATTCAGTGTACCATGGACGGGAGGAAGGGCGAGACAACTGAAGACGAGATGGGATAAATCTGTGCATGAGAGAGAGCAGTTTGCTTTGGAAGAATTCCCAGGAAGAATTTATGTCAGAGGCAGTAGAGATGGGAGACCAGTCCAGATGATTGATGGCTGCTTGCAGACCGTGCCAGTCAGCCTGAGTGAAATGCCAGACTCGTTGGCGCTGAGGAGGCTCTCTGAGAATGGCCAGAGAGATGTCCACTTTAACAAGCACATGATCAGAAGAACCGATTGGAGCAGAAGAAGAGCAGCAGACATTTGCAGGGAAGTTAGTCGTAACCAAATCCAGAAGAGAAGATACTCCATTGACTGAGATCCGGGTTGGGAAATTGACAGATTGTGTCAGTCCCAATGAGTCGCAGAAGTCCTTTGCTGAGCTGCCATGGCTGGTGAGAGATGAACCCACACCCAGCCAGCTGGCATGATGACAGTTAAAGTCGCCACATATGAGGAAGAGAGAGTTTGGATGAGTTGATAGAAGTTGGTCCATGTTGTCCGACAGCGAAATGTAAATGGAGTCATCACTGTTTGGAGGACGGTACAGAACACATATGAACAAAAGGTGGGAGTGGAGAGGAAACCGTAGCCAGAGGTACTCCTGGGGGTGGGGTGGAGAGAGGGTAGTGCAAGGAGAGTGAGGAAGAGTGTTTTTGATAAAGATAGCCACCCCACCACCAGGACGAGGCTCAGGTCTATCATACCGGAGGAGGGAGTAACCAGGAAGAGATATTAAGGAATCAGAGACATCTTGAAGGAGGAAAGTCTCTGTTACGCAGATCAAGTCTGGATTGTCAGAAGCAACCTGAATGGAGAGATCAATCAGGTTTGAGCGAAGGCCCCGGATGTTTGAAGTCCATACCGTTAATGAGGAGAGAGGGGGAGCATCGGGTGCAGGACAGGGGAGGGGAGGGGTAGGGTCAGATAAAGGATGAGAGGGGGAGGTAGGAAGAGCAGTTGATCGTGTAGCAGAGATTACAGAAGAGTTACAAGAAAGGGAAGGACGAGGAGGGCGAAAGGTTTGATGGTGATGGGATGAGGCATAGTGAGGGGTTGTTTGAGGGGGGGCAGAGGAAGGTCGAAGGTTGGGGGAGGTGGAGGTATGAGATTGAAGGGAGACGAAGTGGGGAGGAGGCAGCTTTGAGAAGGAGGTGGGAGGGGGGATAATTTGGGAGGGATGGTTGGGGGGTAGATTTGAAGGGGAGGGGTTGGGGGGGAGTTTTGAATGGGAGGGGCAAGGGGGGGAGTTTAGGAGGGGAAAGGCAAGGGGGGAGTTTAGGACGAGAGGGGCAAGGGGGGAGTTTAGAAGGGGAGGGGCAAGGGGGGAGATTTGGAGGGGAGGGGCAAGGGGGGTGTTTAGGAGGGGAGGGGCAAGGAGGGAGTTTAGGAGGGGAGGGGCAAGGGGGGAGATTTGGAGGGGAGGGGCAAGGGGGGAGATTTGGAGGGGAGGGGCAAGGAGGACGTTTAGAAAGTGGATGATTAATGAAAGATGAACATTTATAACAAATTGGGTTTGTTGTGATTTTCAAGTTAGCGATCCGTTTAAGAACGATGGAGGAGGGGTGGAATGAATGAGAATTTAGAGCATGCAGTGAGAAAGAATTATGAGAGATTGAATATTTTTTCGAAATGGAATGAGTTGAAGAGGAAATTGAAAGGAGCCTTTTAAATAGGAAGAAAAACAGTGTGTTGTAATAAACCACTGAATAAAACACTGAAGGGGAAAGTTTAAACATAGTTAAACAGAACCGTGAAGAAGAATCTTATATTCACAAAAATACCAACGGGGAGAGGGAGCCGAGAGGGACACCACGAGTCACTTGAACAGGGCAAAAGGTGGAAGGCAAGGAGATAATGGGGGCGGGGCGAGACAGATCACATGGACAGAGGCGCACAATGGAACAAAAGCACATGAGGAGAAAGGGAAATAAAAGGTTTTTTTTGTTTGTTTGTTTTTTGGGGAGGGGGGGGGGGGGGGGTTACAATGTCAGACAAAGAGTAGATGTTTGGGGGAGAAGGGACAATAAAAAAACCGAGCAAAACAGCGAAGGAAGGAACAACCTTCGACGGGGGAAGCCTGAGGCTGCAAGGCCACGCTCGAGACGCGGCAAACAAACGATTAATTTATGAAAGATAAACACCGAGAAACTTCCAAGGGGCACACTATAATTTCACACACCGAAAGATAAATACAGTTTCGACAAAATATAATTGTGAACAGACTTAACTTTGAAAACGTGGAGACCGTGTGGAGCTTCGAAAATCCCTGCCGTCGTCTCCAAGATCTCGTGAGATCTTCGTTCAAAGAAGTGGGGGAGAAGGGAGAAGGGGATAAGTTAAAAGGTAAATAAAAATGTCACTATATCATTGGGTTTGAGTATAATTGTCCAGTTTATTTTTAAAAAACATGTTTCAGCTTACCGGGCCTATGACCCTTGGTCTTTTTTTGTGGATATGCACCGATACCGGCAAAGTTATTTCTTTTATGGGCAATATGCTTGAAATACAAGTTGCTACTCCTGATCCTGAATCCATACATACCTCATATGTTCAGATCGGATCATCCAATCAAAAGTTATAACGGTTTCCATATTTCGCATAGGCCGGTGGGGGGTTGGGAACCCCCCACATCCCCAGAAGCCCCATTTTTGATCTGAGTGCTTGACACTCGAACCATAATTGTTCTATAGGCCCTTACCTTCAAATTGGTACTGATAACGAAACTTTTGCATCAATTTGAAATGAAAAGAAAAAATTACCCATGCACAGCCCCCCACTATTAACGGTATTTTGGGTATTTTGGGTATTTGGGGTCTTTTGCGTCTTCATGGTCTTAATTGGGTGTTTAGAGTTTTTGGGGTATTTTCAGTCTTTTGGGTTTTTATGAATCCTTGGGAAATTTTGGGTTTTCAAGGTATTTTGGCTGTTTGAGGTCCATTGTGTCTTTAGGGTCTTTTTGGTCTTTGGTGTCTTTAGGGTTCTTTGGGTCTTTTGGGTTTTCGGTGTCTTTTATGTCTTGAGGGTCCTTGGGGTCCTCTGGGTCTTTTGTGTCCTCTGGGTCATTTGGTTCCTCGGCGGCTTTTGGGTCTTCTGGGTCCTTGGGGGTCTTCTGGGTCCATTGGGGATTTTGGGTCGTTGGAGTCTTTTAGGTCTTTTAACCGGTGGACACACAGTGGTGTTCAAAGATTGCCCATTAAACCCCCCGCAATCAATCCCTCTTAAAGCGCTGCAACTAAGCCTTTAAAACCTACCCTTGTGAAGGGGGACAGACATCACACAAATACACAAACACACATTGTGTTTTATATGGTGATACGTATATATAAGAGTAACTTTCAGTTTTAGGAAAAGGACATACGAGAAGAATGTTGTTAATAATGCCATTTTAGTTTATTTTTATTGCAAAAATAACTATTTTCTTACTCTGAATTTCTCAAATGTGTGTTGTTGTGGCTGGCTTAATTCTGCAGGACTTTATGTATGTCTTTGATTCATTCTTCAAGGATGCAAAGTTCAAATCAGGAATGAGAAGATCATGTGCTGGTATAACAGGCTATCAAAAACACAAAAAACTCCAACTGAGGAAATGCTTAAAATAACACTCGGAGGAAATGTGGATTGTTGGAGCTTGTGTTTTCCTGCTTGTTTCCTCGGTTTCCTGCTATTGAAAGCTCTGGAAAGCCGTTATTCCTTTTTTGCGGAAGAATTTGTGTCAGTCATATGTGAAAAATCAACAAATCGCAAATAAAAGTCAGGACCATTCCTGCATTTCACTGCATCATATATCGGCAGAGACTTTGTTCCTATTTGAAAAGCATGACGTGAAAGTTTTCAATTCAACTCACCCTGGGCAGTCGGTTCCCAGGAACATTGGCATATCTGTGCTCTGCTGAAATAAATAATAGCAAACTATTCAGATCGTTCTTATTTCAGCAATGTCTAGTGGCTGCGTTTTTGCAGGAATTTGTTGATGTACTGCTATAATTAACCAGTGACTTTATGAAAGAAAAAAAGGAGACTTGCTGGAAGGACATTAAATTCAAATATAGCTGTTTGACTTTTTGCTTCTTGAAGTTCAACCTACAGAGTACAAAAACAGGTTTTTGTGATGGCCACAAAGGTATGATAATTAATTTCAGATTTCAAGTTGGAGCTTTATTTAGTAAGGCCAAAATGTGAACCAGGACACTAGCTACACACTTCTCATTTGGTTACATTATATAACTGGGCCTAATCTACGGGCACTGTAAATTTGGTGTGAAAAAAAAATAAAAACGATTTCTTTGTCAAAAATGTGTTTAACCTGTATGATGTGAGCATTTATTTTTTGCGGGTGAGTGGGGGTTGAGGGAGGGGGACGGGGTATTTATGGGAGAGGGTACGTGATGGACGGTGCAAAGAATGAAAATGACCCTGTGCAACAGCAATGAGTGGGCAAGCCTATAAATTTGCTTCAAAAGTAAAATAGTGAAACTGCTCTGTTGGCAATCTGGATTCCAATGTTGTAGGTGATATGACCTTGCTTTTGAGTATGAGTCGCAACATTCTTGGTTCCATTTTGAGGAGATGGAGTAAATTATGCGTCAGGATGGTTCAGGACAAAATGAATTGCAATCGTTTTTTAAGGTTAACACTACATGGACCAACTGAAAACTTGGGTTGTGGTGCTTGTGTTGCAGTGGTGGTGCTGTCAATTACAATGAAATTTGTCGGCATCTTATTGTTCATTTTTCACTAACTTGTATGTTTTCCTTGTTGTTTTTTCAGAGTCCTCACAAACGCTGCAATCAGTGACATTGACCTCAATGGATGGCCCATTGTCTCTGTCGCCAGTTGTCAAGGATCTGGAAT
This sequence comes from Myxine glutinosa, assembly GCF_964187855.1. NCBI lineage: Eukaryota > Metazoa > Chordata > Myxini > Myxiniformes > Myxinidae > Myxine > Myxine glutinosa. The sequence continues at coordinate 66,678,581 of NC_136269.1, read as the reverse complement.
TGAAGAAGCTTCGAGAGGAAATTGAAAGGTTGAAAACGTCACGGTCAGGTAGGCTTGAAGGATGTGAGCTTTTCTTCTTCAGTGGAGCTAGTCAACACATCCTTCACTTATTGTTACCACCACCAACACCACCACCACCAAAGGTGGGCAGAGGGTATGCTTGTCTGTCTGATTGTATGTGAACAGGACATCTCCAAGTGATGGGTGGATCTGGATGAAACTTGGTGGACAGCTTGGGTGTGTGACGATGACGAAATGATTAGATTTTGTTGAACATCTGGACCCGGTAATTTTTTAAAGTGATGCTCCGCCATTGAGAACCTTGGCCAGAAATGACATAAAGCATGATATTTCAAAAAATCGTGGACGGATTCGGACGAAACAAGATGGTTGAGTTGGTTAGGTGACAATACGAATCTGATTCAATTTTGATTCAGGACTGGATCCAGATCCTGCCTATCAGAGGGATAGAGAATGTAAACTGTTCAGCTTGATGGAGGTATGCGTTCCACTGAGTGCCGTTTTAGGTGCACTTGTGTTTACTGTGTTTGTTTTTATTAACCCATGCACTTAGTTCTCCCTGGAACCCTTGCCTCAATAGCAAAAGATCCTTTTTTTCCTTTTGCAACCTTGCTTTTCCCTTTTGCGATTTCCATGCTACTCGCTCCAATTTTTTAAATAGTAATGCTGCGCTTGTTGGACCATCTGTTGACAACATAATGCTGACTATGTACAGTGCATTCAAAAAGTATTCAGACCCCTTCACTTTTTTCACATTTTGTTATGTGAAACCAGGATGTGAACCAGGACACTAGTTACACACTTCTCCTTTGGTTACATTATATAACTGGGCCTAATTTAGTAAGGCCTTTATTTAGAATAATTTTGAATCGTTTAAATTCATTTTTTCCCTCTTCAAGCTACACTCAATACCCCATAATGACAAAGAGAAAACAGGATTTAAGGAAGTTTTGCAAATTTATTAAAAAGAAAATACTGAAATATCACATTGACATAAGTATTCATACCCTTTGCTATGACACTTGAAATTTAGCTCAGGTGCCTCCCATTTCTCTTGATCATCTTTGAGATGTTTCTACACCTTGATTGGAGTCTACCTGTGGTAAATTCAATTGATTGGACATGATTTGGAAAGGCACACACCTGTCTATATAAGGTCTCACAGCTGACAATGCATAGCAGAGCAAAAACTAAGCCATGAGGTCGAAGGAACTGCCTGCAGAGCTCAGAGACAGGATTGTGTCGAGGCACAGATCTGGGGAAGGCCACAAAAAAAATTTCTGCTCCTTTGAAGGTTCTCAAGAGCACAGTGGCTGCCATAATTCTTAAATGGAAGAAGTTTGGAACAACAAGGACTCTTCTTCGAGCTGGCCGCCCGGCCAAACTGTGTAATCGGGAGAGAAGGGCCTTGGTAATATATGTGACCAAGAACCCGATGGTCACTCTGGCTGAGCTCCAGAGATCCTGTGTGGAGGTGGGAGAAACTTCCAGAAGGACAACCATCACTGCAACAACACTCCACCGATCTGGGCTTTATGGCAGATTGGCCAGACGGAAGCCAAACGGTTCAATCTTGGTTTCATCAGACCACAGAATCTTGTTTCTCACAGTCTGAGAGTCCTTTAGGTGCTTTTTTGCAAACTCCAAGTGGGCTTTCATGTGTATTTCACTGAGGAGAGGCTTCCGTCTGGCCACTCTGTCATACAGCCCAGATCGGTGGAGTGTTGCAGTGATGGTTGTCCTTCTGGAAGTTTCTCCCATCTCCACACAGGATCTCTGGAGCTCAGCCAGAGTGGCCATCGGGTTCTTGGTCACCCCTCTTACCAAGGCCCCTTTCCCCCGATGGCTCAGTTTGGCCGGCGGCCAGCTCGAGGAAGAGTCCTGGTTGTTCCAAACTTCTTCCATTTAAGAATTATGGAGGCCACTGTGCTCTTGGGAACCTTCAATGCAGCAGAAATTTTTTTGTATGCTTCCCCAGATCTGTGCCTCGACACAATCCTGTCTCTGAGCTCTGCAGGCAGTTCTTTCGACATCATGGCTTGGTTTTTGCTCTGATATGCATTGTCAGCTGTGAGACTTTATATAGACAGGTGTGTGCCTTTCCAAATCATGTCCAATCAATTGAATTTGCCACAGGTGGACTCCAATCAAGGTGTAGAAACATCTCAAAGATGATCAAGAGAAATGGGAGGCACCTGAGCTAAATTTCAAGTGTCATAGCAAAGGGTATGAATACTTATGTCGGTGATATTTCAGTTTTTTCTTTTTAATAAATTTGCAAAACTTTCTAAAATCCTGTTTTCTCTTTGTCATTATGGGGTATTGAGTGTAGATTGATAAGGGAAAGAATGAATTTAAACGATTTCAGCATAAGGCTGCAACATAACAAAATGTGAAAAAAGTGAAGGGGTCTGAATACTTTCTGAATGTACATACATATACACATATACACATATACACACATACACACATATACACATACATGCACAGACATACATACACACTTATACACACAGACATACATGCATACACAGACATACATACACAGAATACACACACATACACAACCACCTTACTCAAATGAGACTTTTGACACATTTCTCTGAACTGGTTATTATCTAGATGTTCTATTAAAATGTTTTTAATTTACTGATTAATTTGATTGGTGCTGACACGATGATCTGACATAAAGTTGGCCATTTTACAATGAAGTGTTCCTTTTCACAGAACGTGTTGGCTGCAATAAACCTGGTGAAGAGTTGGCTGTGCTGAAGAGGGAAAGTGAGAAGGCGAATGTACAGACAAAGCAGTTGGAAAAGCAGCTTAAGATCGCCAAGCAGGAAAAGGACGATATGCACAGGGTGAGAACTCCAGTGACAATTCAATTCAACACGATGGACTCAGAAGACATTGAGTATAAGGAAACCTACATTTTTCTGCACACAAAAGCCATTTTGCAAAATATTTGCTTAACAACTACTATATTCAATCAAATTTACATTTCACCACGGATCTCAATTCCCAACTGTTTATTTTATGCAAAATATATTTTGTTAGCTTTACGCTGACAATATGTGCTTATGTTAAGCTGTCCACATGCCAAAGTGATTTGACCATGGGATTATACTGAAGTGATTCATCCATTTGAATCCCAGACAATTTGTCTCAGTTACTGCAATACTGCGCAAGAGTTGCCTTGTGTTTCCCTCACAATTGAGTGTATGTAACATCGAATGAGCCAAACAAATACATTGTTTCCTGCAATCGAGATTATTTTTTTGTATACACCAGTGTGACTCGGTGCGCTCCGCGCACCTCACCACACATCGTTTCAGAGGGATAGGTATGTATCTTTCACCATTTTGGTGTTTTTTGGGTCTTCCAGGTCATCAGGGTCATTTGGGTCTTCATGGTGTTTTGGGTCTTCAGGGCCATTTGAGTCTTCATGGTCTTTTGGACCCTCTGGGCCTTTAAGGGTATTTTGGGTGTTTGGGGGCTTTTGGGTCTTAAGGGTCTTTTGGTTCCTCTTGGTCTTTAAGGGTCTTTGGGGTATTTTGATTATTCGGGGGTATTTAAGGGTCTTTTGGGTCTAGACGGTCTTTAAGGGTATTTGGGGTCTTCAGGGTGTTTTTGGTCTTCAGGGTATTTGAGGGTCTTTGTGTTTTTTAGGGTGTTTTGGGTCTTCAGTGTGTTTTGGGTCTTCAGTGTGTTTTGGGTCTTCAGGGTGTTTTGGGTCTTCAGGGTGTTTTGGGTCTTCAGGGTGTTTTGTGTCTTCGGGTGTTTTGGGTCTTTGGGGTGTTTTGGGTCTTCAGGGTATTTGAGGGTCTTTGTGTTTTTTAGGGTGTTTTGGGTCTTCAGTGTGTTTTGGGTCTTCAGGGTGTTTTGGGTCTTCAGGGTGTTTTGTGTCTTCGGGTGTTTTGGGTCCTAGGGGTGTTTTGGGTCTTCGGGGTGTTTTGGGTCTTCAGGGTGTTTTGTGTCTTCGGGTGTTTTGGGTCCTAGGGGTGTTTTGGGTCCTCGGGGTGTTTTGGGTCCTCGGGGTGTTTTGGGTCCTCGGGGTGTTTTGGGTCCTCGGGGTGTTTTGGGTCCTCGGGGTGTTTTGGGTCCTCGGGGTGTTTTGGGTCCTCGGGGTGTTTTGGGTCCTCGGGGTGTTTTGGGTCCTCGGGGTGTTTTGGGTCCTCGGGGTGTTTTGGGTCCTCGGGGTGTTTTGGGTCCTCGGGGTGTTTTGGGTCCTCGGGGTGTTTTGGGTCCTCGGGGTGTTTTGGGTCCTCGGGGTGTTTTGGGTCCTCGGGGTGTTTTGGGTCCTCGGGGTGTTTTGGGTCCTCGGGGTGTTTTGGGTCCTCGGGGTGTTTTGGGTCCTCGGGGTGTTTTGGGTCCTCGGGGTGTTTTGGGTCCTCGGGGTGTTTTGGGTCCTCGGGGTGTTTTGGGTCCTCGGGGTGTTTTGGGTCCTCGGGGTGTTTTGGGTCCTCGGGGTGTTTTGGGTCCTCGGGGTGTTTTGGGTCCTCGGGGTGTTTTGGGTCCTCGGGGTGTTTTGGGTCCTCGGGGTGTTTTGGGTCCTCGGGGTGTTTTGGGTCCTCGGGGTGTTTTGGGTCCTCGGGGTGTTTTGGGTCCTCGGGGTGTTTTGGGTCCTCGGGGTGTTTTGGGTCCTCGGGGTGTTTTGGGTCCTCGGGGTGTTTTGGGTCCTCGGGGTGTTTTGGGTCCTCGGGGTGTTTTGGGTCCTCGGGGTGTTTTGGGTCCTCGGGGTGTTTTGGGTCCTCGGGGTGTTTTGGGTCCTCGGGGTGTTTTGGGTCCTCGGGGTGTTTTGGGTCCTCGGGGTGTTTTGGGTCCTCGGGGTGTTTTGGGTCCTCGGGGTGTTTTGGGTCCTCGGGGTGTTTTGGGTCCTCGGGGTGTTTTGGGTCCTCGGGGTGTTTTGGGTCCTCGGGGTGTTTTGGGTCCTCGGGGTGTTTTGGGTCCTCGGGGTGTTTTGGGTCCTCGGGGTGTTTTGGGTCCTCGGGGTGTTTTGGGTCCTCGGGGTGTTTTGGGTCCTCGGGGTGTTTTGGGTCCTCGGGGTGTTTTGGGTCCTCGGGGTGTTTTGGGTCCTCGGGGTGTTTTGGGTCCTCGGGGTGTTTTGGGTCCTCGGGGTGTTTTGGGTCCCCGGGGTGTTTTGGGTCCCCGGGGTGTTTTGGGTCCCCGGGGTGTTTTGGGTCCTCGGGGTGTTTTGGGTCCTCGGGGTGTTTTGGGTCCTCGGGGTGTTTTGGGTCCTCGGGGTGTTTTGGGTCCTCGGGGTGTTTTGGGTCCTCGGGGTGTTTTGGGTCCTCGGGGTGTTTTGGGTCCTCGGGGTGTTTTGGGTCCTCGGGGTGTTTTGGGTCCTCGGGGTGTTTTGGGTCCTCGGGGTGTTTTGGGTCCTCGGGGTGTTTTGGGTCCTCGGGGTGTTTTGGGTCCTCGGGGTGTTTTGGGTCCTCGGGGTGTTTCGGGTCCTCGGGGTGTTTCGGGTCCTCGGGGTGTTTCGGGTCCTCGGGGTGTTTCGGGTCCTCGGGGTGTTTCGGGTCCTCGGGGTGTTTCGGGTCCTCGGGGTGTTTCGGGTCCTCGGGGTGTTTCGGGTCCTCGGGGTGTTTCGGGTCCTCGGGGTGTTTCGGGTCCTCGGGGTGTTTCGGGTCCTCGGGGTGTTTCGGGTCCTCGGGGTGTTTCGGGTCCTCGGGGTGTTTCGGGTCCTCGGGGTGTTTCGGGTCCTCGGGGTGTTTCGGGTCCTCGGGGTGTTTCGGGTCCTCGGGGTGTTTCGGGTCCTCGGGGTGTTTCGGGTCCTCGGGGTGTTTCGGGTCCTCGGGGTGTTTCGGGTCCTCGGGGTGTTTCGGGTCCTCGGGGTGTTTCGGGTCCTCGGGGTCTGTCGGGTCCTCGGGGTCTTTTGGGTCCTCGGGGTCTTTTGGGTCCTCGGGGTCTTTTGGGTCCTCGGGGTCTTTTGGGTCCTCGGGGTCTTTTGGGTCCTCGGGGTCTTTTGGGTCCTCGGGGTCTTTTGGGTCCTCGGGGTCTTTTGGGTCCTCGGGGTCTTTTGGGTCCTCGGGGTCTTTTGGGTCCTCGGGGTCTTTTGGGTCCTCGGGGTCTTTTGGGTCCTCGGGGTCTTTTGGGTCCTCGGGGTCTTTTGGGTCCTCGGGGTCTTTTGGGTCCTCGGGGTCTTTTGGGTCCTCGGGGTCTTTTGGGTCCTCGGGGTCTTTTGGGTCCTCGGGGTCTTTTGGGTCCTCGGGGTCTTTTGGGTCCTCGGGGTCTTTTGGGTCCTCGGGGTCTTTTGGGTCCTCGGGGTCTTTTGGGTCCTCGGGGTCTTTTGGGTCCTCGGGGTCTTTTGGGTCCTCGGGGTCTTTTGGGTCCTCGGGGTCTTTTGGGTCCTCGGGGTCTTTTGGGTCCTCGGGGTCTTTTGGGTCCTCGGGGTCTTTGGGGTCCTCGGGGTCTTTGGGGTCCTCGGGGTCTTTGGGGTCCTCGGGGTCTTTGGGGTCCTCGGGGTCTTTGGGGTCCTCGGGGTCTTTTGGGTCCTCGGGGTCTTTTGGGTCCTCGGGGTCTTTTGGGTCCTCGGGGTCTTTGGGGTCTTGTGGGTTCTCGGGGTCTTTCGGGTCCTCGGGGTCTTTGGGGTCTTGTGGGTCCTCGGGGTCTTTCGGGTCCTCGGGGTCTTTCGGGTCCTCGGGGTCTTTCGGGTCCTCGGGGTCTTTCGGGTCCTCGGGGTCTTTCGGGTCCTCGGGGTCTTTCGGGTCCTCGGGGTCTTTCGGGTCCTCGGGGTCTTTCGGGTCCTCGGGGTCTTTCGGGTCCTCGGGGTCTTTCGGGTCCTCGGGGTCTTTCGGGTCCTCGGGGTCTTTCGGGTCCTCGGGGTCTTTCGGGTCCTCGGGGTCTTTCGGGTCCTCGGGGTCTTTCGGGTCCTCGGGGTCTTTCGGGTCCTCGGGGTCTTTCGGGTCCTCGGGGTCTTTCGGGTCCTCGGGGTCTTTCGGGTCCTCGGGGTCTTTCGGGTCCTCGGGGTCTTTCGGGTCCTCGGGGTCTTTCGGGTCCTCGGGGTCTTTCGGGTCCTCGGGGTCTTTCGGGTCCTCGGGGTCTTTCGGGTCCCCGGGGTCTTTCGGGTCCCCGGGGTCTTTCGGGTCCCCGGGGTCTTTCGGGTCCCCGGGGTCTTTCGGGTCCTCGGGGTCTTTCGGGTCCTCGGGGTCTTTCGGGTCCTCGGGGTCTTTTGGGTCCTCGGGGTCTTTTGGATCATCAGGGCCTTTGAGGGTATTTTGGGTCTTTGAGGGCTTTTGGGTCTTCGGGGTCTTTTGGGTGTTTTGGGTCTTCTGTGGCTTTAAGGGTCTTGGTGGTGTTAAGGGTCTTGGGGGATTTAAAGGGTTGTGAAAGGTCTGAGGTGTCTCAGCAGTCGAAGTGTAATTAAGAGTTCACGGACTGTGTTTTGGGAGTTGATTTTATTTGAAGTAGAAGACGTTTTTGTCGCATAAGAACATACATAACCATACACGTTTGCTCTGTTATAATAAGATAGTCTCGGCTCGTGGAAGAGTTAGTAGAACACTGAACGGATCAGGATGTAACAGAAAAACAGGACACAAGATACATGCATAGGGTGGACAAGATATACAAGATGATTGATCCCTGCCTTGAGACACTTCCCACAACAGCCTCGGAAGCTACACAAATCTACCATCGACTCTGCCTTAGCTGTTTCCTGCTCAGCGAGGCTGGTAGCGTATTCTAACCACAATAAGATAACACTTCTATTTATCATCAATTTTATTCTGAGGCTATAAAATGATCAAACAACTCCTGAAATTTGGATGCATTCCTTGGAGACTTGATGGCATTCCAAAATATCCAGCCTTTCCCCTCATGACCTTTGTCCTTGAGGTCATGATCTTCTTCCTCATCCTGGAATTGGTAATGCGACACACCATCTTCAATGTGGCCTTGGTATTGTATGGGTAGGGGCTTCAGGTTGCTCTCCTTTCGGTCAAACCCCAGCTGTGCCAAAATATCACTGGGAATTATTTGAGGTCGCCAACCAGCTTACTGTGGTTAAGAGATAAACAGTTGGTCTGGTTATATTAGTTCCCCCTCCCCCAACTACCAAAGTGGTGAAATCCAGTGACAGAGGAGCCTTCGTGGTCACGTCTTACTTTGGTCGACCCTTAACCTTAAAAAAATATAATAACCACCTTTAGAGGCCATTTTTCCCCGCAAAGTGGGGGTTGGCCTTTTTCGGGAACCGTGGTTGTTGTTGTTTTTTGGTCCCCTTTTTGAAGCAATGTTTTACGGCCGGATGCCCTTCCTGACGCCAACCCTTTTTGCCGCCTTTAACGACAAGCAGGGAATTACCAGTGAACTGGTACTCAATTAGCCGACCTCGGAAGGATGACAGGCTGAGTCAACCCCCCTGGCGTTAATTCAGCGATCGACCGGGATTCGAACCCAGGATCCCAGGATCCTAAGCCGGCACCCTAGCCGCTAGCCCAACACCAGGGCCCTAGCCCAACACCAGGTCGACCCTTAACCTTGCATCGCAAAAATCACAATGTACTCGTAAAATTGGAATTACAAGGACGAGGACTGCCTCGGTCAAACGTTGCTGTTTAACATCCCGCCAGCAACCCACTTGCCATTATTTCACCACCTACTTTCAATGATTCCCTTTTTATCTTAAGAGTTGCTGGCGAATCTTGTTCTTGCACCATATATTGAAAAATATGTGATAACACTGTACTTTGACTTGACTTGCTCTTCATAAACAACAGCCACAACAACACAGTTTACAGGGGGGTTGTTTTACTTGGGATACCAGCATCATGAACTGCATGGGATGTTCAAAAAGTTATATGAACGAGGTGTGTGTGTGTGTGTGTGTGTGTGTGTGTGTGTGTGTGTGTGTGTGTGTGTGTGTGTGTGTGTGTGTGTGTGTGTGTGTGTCCGTGTGTGTCCGTGTGTGTCCGTGTGTGTCCGTGTGTGTGTGTGTCCGTGTGTCCAATCTTTATTTATATTAATACTGAATAGTATGTATGTATATATGTATATATATATATATATATATGAATGAATGAATAAAAAACATGTGATGTAGTTGTCTTTAAACATGTGATGTTTGATTTACATCTTGCTTAAGTTAGCCTCATCCATATTTACCCTACTCAGGAGCTGAACGAAGCTCACGAGCGACTCAAATCTCAGACCAAGGAGCTGAAGGAATCTCACAATCAGCGCAAGGCAGCCATGCAGGACTTTACAGAGATCAGTGAGCGGTTATCTGAACTCCGCTCCCAGAAACAGAAGCTTGTGCGTCAGATGCGTGACAAAGATGAAGAATCGGAGCTGGTTGGGCAGAAGATGGAGAGTTTGAAGCAGGATCAGCGCAAGCTGGAGAAGGCAAGAAAAGAGGTAATTTGTTTGATCGTTTCCAAGTTTACAATTAATTTTAAAAAAGTATTTTTTATTTTATTTAAAATGATGTATGGGATGGTATGCTAAAAAGTATTTAAACAAGGTATGTATGGTCCCAATAAATTGTCATGTGAAACCATCCACACATCTTTGTGTGGTTATCCTGAGGAAAGCCGATGACGTCGTGCACACACACCTACACAACAACAACAGGCATTTAAAAGGCCATTTTCCCTGCAAGAGCGGGGGTTAGCCTTGCGGTCCCCATGACAATCTTCTCCATTTTGCCCTATTTCCTGCATCTCCCCTTGTTAACCCCCTTGCCCGCATTTCTTCTTCGACCATCTTTAGCCAAGTCTTTCTCGGTCTTCCCCGTCCTCGACTTCCTTCTACATTCATTTCCATCACTCTTCTCAACCAGTCACTTTCATCCTTCCTCAACAGATGACCAAACGATCTCAACCTGTTTCTCTTCACAGCATCCATCACAGGCTCTATTCCCATCATCTTTCGCAAATCATCATTTGTCCTCCTCGCTTGGGATCCGAGGATCCTGAGTTCGAATCCTGGTCGATTGTTGAATTCACGCCAGGGGTGTTGACTCAGCCTGTCATCCTTCCGAGGTCGGCAAATTGAGTACCAGCTTGCTGGGATGAATGATCACGGTGTGTACGCTGATTTAGAATATCCCTGCGCATCGTAAGAGGCGACCAAGGGTTGGCGTCAGGAAGGGCACCCGGCTATAAAAACATTGCCTCAAACAGGGAACCATGAGCTCATGGGGCCTGCAAGGCTAACCCCCGCTCTAGCGGGGACAATGGCCTTAAAACGATCATTCATTCATTCATTCTCTCAACGATACTCCACACATTCACCGAACCATTCCCATTTCCACCCTTTCCAGCCTTAGTTGCTGCTCTACGTTCATTACCCATGTCTCGCTCCCATAAATCATAACACTTCTCACACATGCAGCATACACCTTTCCCTTCAGCTTCAATGACACTCCCCTCCTCGTCAGCACGCCACTCAGTTCCCGAAACGTCTTCCATGCACATCTCACTCCAGCAACCGTTGCCGAGTCTGATCCACCTTCTCCATTCAGCATGTCTCCTAGGTAACAAAATGTTTTCACACCTTCCAGCTTCACGCCGTCTCCAAGATCCAACTCAACATTTCCTCCATCTGCAGCTCCCTCTGTGCACACCTTACACTTGAATGTAGCTGCCACACTGGTTAATGACCCTCTCAAACCACTACATTTTTGATGAACCCACTCAGCTCACATTGTACATTGAATGGAATTCACTCCGACACCCTTCCTGCACACAGCACACGGCCACTTCCCAGTTCTTTCCACCTCACCACATGCTTTACCACTTGCCATCACCTTCGTTTTTCCGATATTCACCTTCAGACTTTTCGTCTCCAAACATTCCTTCCACTTGTTCATATTCTCCTTCAGTCCATCCATACTTTCTGCAATCAACACCAGATCATCTGCACACAACAACTCCCACGGTAAACCATCCTTTACATTCCGAGCCAGCACCTCCATCACAGCTACAAATAGTAGTGGACTTAGTACCGACCCCTGATGCACTCCCACCTTCACCTCAAACTCACCACTGTTCCCGTCCTTCGTCCTTACAGCTGTGCGCGCTCTTTTGTGCATTGCCATCACTACTCTGATCAACCATTCCTCCACTCCGAACTTCCTCAATGCCCATGTCACTACTTCATGTGGAACCCAATCGAATGCTTTCTCCAGATCAACAAACCCAAGAAACAACTTATTCCACTTCTCCATGTACTTCTCCTGCAACTGCCTCACAATAAAAAGCGTGTCTGTCGTTCCTCTTCCTGGCATAAATCCAAACTGCATTTCGTCAATCTTCACTTTCTGCCTAATCCTCCTCTCCAACACCCTTTCGAATACCTTAATTCCATGCTCTAATAACTTTATCGCTCGATACGAGCCACAGTCCAGAGGGTCACCTTTCCCCTTGTGTAGAGGGACGAGGGCACTCGGTTCCCAATCCACTGGAATGTGGCCTTCTTTCACCACCAGATTGCAGATCTCTGTCATTCTCTTCACACCCCAATTTCCTGCTGCCTTCAACATATCTCCCACAACTCCCGTCGGCCCTCCCGCTTTTCTACTCTTCCTTGCTTTTATTGCTTATCCGGTGTGTACCCTGATTTAGAATAGGTACACCGTATCCCTGCATGTCATAAGAGGCGACTAAGAGGGTTGGCGTCAGGAAGGGCATCCGGCCATAAAAACATTGCCTTGAAAAGAGAACCATGACAATTACAACAACAATGGGCAGGGTACAGCCCGAAGTGGAGATCGGTTTCTGAGGTTTGGGACATGCAACGTCGGGACAATGACAGGGAGATCAGGAGAAGTGGTGGAAGTATTTATCAGAAGAAGAGTGGACATATGTTGTGTGCAAGAGACGAGATGGAAGGGAAGTGGTGTGAGAATGGTGAAGGGTAGGCAGGGACAGAAATACAAATTTGTGTGGCAAGGGTGCCCAGAAGGCGTGAATGGTGTTGGTGTCCTGTTTTCTGAGGAGTTTCTCGACTGTGGTGAGTGTGACTCGAGTGAGTGAAAGGTTGATGATGGTGAAAATGATGATTGGAAAGCTCTTGGTGAACGTCATCTCGGGATATGCTCCGCAGGTCGGTCGGAGCGATGAAGAGAAGGACAAGTTCTGGTGTGCGATAGAGAAGGTGATGGAAAACCGTGAAAGTTGAGGAAGTTGTGGTAGGAGGAGACCTAAATGGATATGTGGGAAGGAGTATGGACGGTTTTGAGGGAGTTTATGGAGGTTACGGATATGGTGTGAGAAATGGAGAAGGTGAAAGGATTTTGGAGTTTGCTGATTGAGCTGATTTGTGGATTTGTAATCAACTTCCTTCTCAGTTATCTTCTCTGCCGTTCCGAAAACTGGGTTACTCTCGATGTTGCCATCCCATTCATTATTCTACAACAGCATTTCCCTATATCTTTTCCATCTTCCTTTAATTCCATCTGGGTCCACAACGATTTGTCCCACTTCATCCTTCAAGCAACTCGCCCCCATGACATCACACCTCTCTTTCGCTATCTGCTTTGCAATCCTGAAAACCGCTCTCTTACCCTCTTCCGAATCCAAGCATTCTCCGAACATTTTACGACATGCCTCCTGCGCCTTTGCTACCTCTTTCTTTGCAGCCTTCTTGGCTGCCTTAGAACTTTCATGCTCTGCTTTTTCTGCTCCCGTACCCTTCGCCTTCTGCCACTCCTTGAACTTCTTCCTCTTCTCGTCAATCCTCTTTCCAACTTCATCATCCCACTACCATGTTTCCGAGTGCCTCGGTGGTCCTTTTGTCCATCCACATACCTCACCAACGGCTCCCAACAGACTATCGTTCATTGACATCCAACCACTTTCAAGCTCAACCACATCATCGTCGACCCTACTCAGCCTCTCTTTTAATGCCTCCCTCACTGTCACCTCTTTCAACCTCCACACCTTCATTCTCGGTTGGTAATTCACCCGCCGAACTCTCCTTGCACCTTTCACCCATGTCGCAGACAACCAAGTGGTGCTGTGAAACAGCCTCCTCCCCCGGGATCACCTTTGTGTCCCGGAGGTGCCCCCTATCTCGCCTACGCACCATCAGGTAGTCAACGGTTGTCGTCGACCCACCTGACGTGTATGTAATAAGCTTATTATCCTCTTTCTGGAACTAAGTATTACAAATCAACAAATCAGCTCCATCAGCAAACTCCAAAACCCCCAAAACCCCCATATCCGTAACCCCCATGAACTCCCTCAAAACGGTCCATACTCCTTCCCACATGTCCATTTAGGTCTCCTACCACAACAACCTCCTCATCTTTCACGTTTTCCATTAGCTTCTCTATCGCACACCAGAACTTGTCCTTCTCTTCATCGCTCCGACCAACCTGCGGAGCATATCCCGAGATGACGTTCACCAAGAGCTTTCCAATCATCATTTTCACCATCATCAACCTTTCACTCGCTCTCGTCACACTCACCACACTGTCTACAAACTCCTCAGAAAACAGGACACCAACACCATTCACGCCTTCTGGGCACCCTTGCCACACAAACTTGTATTTCTGTCCCTGCCTACCCTTCACCATTCTCACACCACTTCCCTTCCATCTTGTCTCCTGCACACAACATATGTCCACTCTTCTTCTGACCAATACTTCCACCACTTCTCCTGATCTCCCTGTCATTGTCCCTACATTCCATGTCCCAAACCTCAGAAACCGATCTCCACGTCGGGCATCAGACTTATCGTCGTCATAAATGGAGTGATTTCCACCCTTGCTTCGTTCTGGTTCCCCACCTTGAGTTTTGACGAGAGGGAGTGGGGTTCCCCACGGGGTACTTCGGGCTGTACCCTGCCCATATGTGACATTGAGTGACAAGTGACACAAATTGAGTGACAACCACTCAATATTTTGATAGCAGTTCATTCTTAGCTTTTTGTATACACTTCTTTAACCGGTGACGTTGGGAGGAATTGAAATTAAAAACATGGGGCCGTTTTACCATCAAGCTAGTGGAATGTATAAAATCAGGTAGCTCCGGAAAAAAGATTCCTATAACAACATTCCTTTTTCGGAATGTGCCCTTAAGAAACCTTTTTATCTCAGAGGGAGGGATTGGAGGGGTTCCTTCTTCCTTAAGGCCGCCACATTCACTAACAGTCATCTATATCAGATGGCTCAGATGATGTGTCATACTGGTTTTCATCATTTACTTCCTCACCGTCATCACATCCCTCCACATTATCAGATGGGGCATAGTCCATAGAGGGAGGGGATGGGGAGGCAGAGAAATGAGCCATCTTCAGGGGAGGGGGAGGTACAATTTTTTGCGGTTCAACCATATCAGTTTCTAGGTCAGTAGACAAGGGCGAGAATTCATCCACATCTATGTCCTCCAATACAGAGAAACGATTTTCTGTGACGAGGGACAAATCTGGGGCAGGGGGGAGGGGCTGTCGGTTTTCAGTTGTGGGGTTTTTAAAGAGATGACCGTTTTCATCTGTTGTTTGCAAATATCTTTTTCCTTTTGGGCAGACTAATTGAAACTCGTCCTGGTTAGTGGGGAGAGATTGCAGGGGATTGGGGGGAGAGAGGACGTAATCATCGGGGGAGGATGTGCATCGGCTACCTCGGAGAGAGAGATAGGATCAGTTGTAGCAGGAAACAAGCTGTGATTTAACGATGTCGCCTGGGGGTGAGGTGTATTATTGACAAGAGATGGCTGCAATTAATTCCTGCAGTAGAGGGGGGGGGGGGGGGGTTTCAAGGGGAGGGGAGGCGGGGATGCTTGGATCGGTGGTAGGAAGGCTTGGGTCGGTGGTAGAAGGACTTGGATCAGTGATAGGAACGTTTGCGTCGGTGGTGGGAAGGCTTGGGTCGGTGGTGGGAGGGCTTGGGTCGGTGGTGGGAAGGCTTGGGTCGGTGGTGGAAAGGCTTGGGTCGGTGGTGGGAAGGCTTGGGTCGGTGGTGGGAGGGCTTGGGTCGGTGGTGGGAAGGCTTGGGTCGGTGGTGGAAAGGCTTGGGTCGGTGGTGGGAAGGCTTGGGTCGGTGGTGGGAAGGCTTGGGTCGGTGGCGGGAACGCTTGGGTCGGTGGCGGGAAGGCTTGGGTCTGTGGCGGGAAGGCTTGGGTCGGTGGCGGGAAGGCTTGGGTCGGTGGCGGGAAGGCTTGGGTCGGTGGCGGGAAGGCTTGGGTCGGTGGCGGGAAGGCTTGGGTCGGTGGCGGGAAGGCTTGGTTCGGTGGCGGGAAGGCTTGGTTCGGTGGCGGGAAGGCTTGGTTCGGTGGCGGGAAGGCTTGGGTCGGTGGCGGGAAGGCTTGGGTCTGTGGCGGGAAGGCTTGGGTCGGTGGCGGGAAGGCTTGGGTCGGTGGCGGGAAGGCTTGGGTCGGTGGCGGGAAGGCTTGGGTCGGTGGCGGGAAGGCTTGGTTCGGTGGCGGGAAGGCTTGGTTCGGTGGCGGGAAGGCTTGGTTCGGTGGCGGGAAGGCTTGGTTCGGTGGCGTGAAGGCTTGGTTCGGTGGCGGGAAGGCTTGGTTCGGTGGCGGGAAGGCTTGGTTCGGTGGCGGGAAGGCTTGGTTCGGTGGCGGGAAGGCTTGGTTCGGTGGCGGGAAGGCTTGGTTCGGTGGCGGGAAGGCTTGGTTCGGTGGCGGGAAGGCTTGGTTCGGTGGCGGGAAGGCTTGGTTCGGTGGCGGAAGGCTTGGTTCGGTGGCGGGAAGGCTTGGTTCGGTGGCGGGAAGGCTTGGTTCGGTGGCGGGAAGGCTTGGTTCGGTGGCGGGAAGGCTTGGTTCGGTGGCGGGAAGGCTTGGTTCGGTGGCGGGAAGGCTTGGTTCGGTGGCGGGAAGGCTTGGTTCGGTGGCGGGAAGGCTTGGTTCGGTGGCGGGAAGGCTTGGTTCGGTGGCGGGAAGGCTTGGTTCGGTGGCGGGAAGGCTTGGTTCGGTGGCGGGAAGGCTTGGTTCGGTGGCGGGAAGGCTTGGTTCGGTGGCGGGAAGGCTTGGTTCGGTGGCGGGAAGGCTTGGTTCGGTGGCGGGAAGGCTTGGTTCGGTGGCGTGAAGGCTTGGTTCGGTGGCGGGAAGGCTTGGTTCGGTGGCGGGAAGGCTTGGTTCGGTGGCGGGAAGGCTTGGTTCGGTGGCGGGAAGGCTTGGTTCGGTGGCGGGAAGGCTTGGTTCGGTGGCGGGAAGGCTTGGTTCGGTGGCGGGAAGGCTTGGTTCGGTGGCGGGAAGGCTTGGTTCGGTGGCGGAAGGCTTGGTTCGGTGGCGGGAAGGCTTGGTTCGGTGGCGGGAAGGCTTGGTTCGGTGGCGGGAAGGCTTGGTTCGGTGGCGGGAAGGCTTGGTTCGGTGGCGGGAAGGCTTGGTTCGGTGGCGGGAAGGCTTGGTTCGGTGGCGGGAAGGCTTGGTTCGGTGGCGGGAAGGCTTGGTTCGGTGGCGGGAAGGCTTGGTTCGGTGGCGGGAAGGCTTGGTTCGGTGGCGGGAAGGCTTGGTTCGGTGGCGGGAAGGCTTGGTTCGGTGGCGGGAAGGCTTGGTTCGGTGGCGGGAAGGCTTGGTTCGGTGGCGGGAAGGCTTGGTTCGGTGGCGGGAAGGCTTGGTTCGGTGGCGTGAAGGCTTGGTTCGGTGGCGGGAAGGCTTGGTTCGGTGGCGGGAAGGCTTGGTTCGGTGGCGGGAAGGCTTGGTTCGGTGGCGGGAAGGCTTGGTTCGGTGGCGGGAAGGCTTGGTTCGGTGGCGGGAAGGCTTGGTTCGGTGGCGGGAAGGCTTGGTTCGGTGGCGGGAAGGCTTGGTTCGGTGGCGGGAAGGCTTGGTTCGGTGGCGGGAAGGCTTGGTTCGGTGGCGGGAAGGCTTGGTTCGGTGGCGGGAAGGCTTGGTTCGGTGGCGGGAAGGCTTGGTTCGGTGGCGGGAAGGCTTGGTTCGGTGGCGGGAAGGCTTGGGTCGGTGGCGGGAAGGGTTTGGATCGGTGGCGGGAAGGTGGGGGGCTTGCTTATTCATGGTTCGGAGGGAAGGTTGTACTTGTGGAGAGTTCTCTTTTCGGGGACAGTCATTAGTCCAGTAGAGATTCTGCAACTGGACCTGACGGCATCAGCCCACGTGTCCTAAAATCCTGTTCTTCCGCTCTTTCACTCCCTCTCTCTGTTCTCTTCACCCTCTCTTTTGCTCAAGGTCAACTGCCATCTGCTTGGAAATCAGCCAACATCACCGCTTTGCACAAAAAAGGTGCAAAAACAGATCCTAGCAACTACAGACCAATCAGCCTTCTCCCAATTATCAGCAAAGTCATGGAATCCATCATTGCTTCGGATATGAAATCTTTCCTCTTCTCCAATGGCTTGATCTCTGATCATCAATTTGGTTTCAGACCAGGGCACTCTACTCTGGACATGCTGCTTCTGCTGTCTCAACAATGGATGGAAGTCCTCAATGCCAAACAGGAAATTAGAGCCGTCTCCCTCGACATATCACGTGCCTTTGATACGGTCTGGCATCCCGCTCTGCTCACCAAACTCTCCTCCTTTGGTATCCATGGAAATCTCCACGCATGGCTGGCGGACTTCCTCTCTCGTCGTAGTCGACGTGTGGCCCTGAATGGGTTTCTCTCATCTCTTCTTCCTGTTCAGGCTGGAGTTCCCCAAGGCAGTGTTCTGGGCCCTGTGCTTTTTCTGGTCTTCATCAATGATCTCTCTGACTCTCTTGAAAATCCTCTCTATCTCTTTGCTGACGACTCCACTCTCTGCCGCTCCATTCCTCATCCCTCAGATCGGCAGTCTGCAGCCTCCTCACTCTCTGCAGACCTGGACAAAATCACAGATTGGGCAAACAAGTGGAACATGTCTTTCAATCCTGACAAATCTCACACTCTTACGATGTCTCTCCGAAAAGACCGACTGGACAACTCTCCCATCTACTTTCTGAATAATCCTCTCCAAGAAGTTCTGTCACTCAAGCTTTTGGGTCTCACTATCTGCAATCTGCATCCTCCGTCATGCGAAGTCCTTCCTTGGCACACCTGAGCTCCTCACCACATAGAAGGCTTTCATCCGCAGCTCAATGGAATACTGCTCTCCCCTCTGGGCTGGTGCTCCTGCCTCACACATAGCTCGTCTTCACGCTGTTGAAACCAAAGCGTTCAGAATCATTGGAATCTCCCGCGATGACGCTATCTCCGAGGGCCTTTCACTTACTCACCGCAGGCAGGTTGGTGGTCTTTCCGTCTTCTCCCGACTCCTCTCCGGCCTTGCTCCCCCAGCTCTCTCTGGGCTCTGTCCCCCAAATATTCCTGCAGGTCGCACAAGATCTGCCTGCAACCCTCTTATGGTTAAACTGCCAAAATCAAGACTCTGCTCACCTTCACTCCTTCATTCCTCTTTTCTCCCGCCTCTGGAACAAACTCCCTCACTCTCTTCAATCCCACTCCTCCCTCCAGGTCTTTAAAACGGCTGTTCACCACCATCTCTTATCTTCCCCAATCCAAAACCTTGATCTTTTCTACCCCTGCTAATTTCACCCCAAAGCCACTTTTTTGAGGTGACTTTTGTCTTCTCTCCTGGAAGTCCTTGGTGTCCTTGCGTTTTATACCTATCCTGCCTCCCCCCAGGCCCTCTCCCTCGCACACATCTCCCGATGTCCCTGCTCTCAAATGTTGTGTTTGTGTGCTTCCTCCCCTTCTCTCCCCATCTTGTCGACCGCTGCCCTTTTTATATACTTTGTTTGCTTGTTTGTTTGCTTGATAAATGTTAGCTCTTTCACGAGCCTCGACTCTGTATCCAAAAAAAATTATATATATTGATTCCATGACCTTGCTGATTATTGGGAGCAAGTTGATTTGTCTGTAGTTGCAAGGATCTGTTGTTTTCACACAAAAGCCTTAAAAAGCACTAAAAATACATCCTGGCGAGGGTTTGCAATCTCTGATCGCTCTTTCTTGTTTTTTATTCTCATAAGGTGAAGCAAGTGAAATTTGAGGGAGTGAGTAAACAGTAAATATGAAGAGTTAGAGTGGACAGAACGAAGGAAAGTGCAGGCAGCAGGCTGTGTGGAGTTGTATCACTTAAATATCTAATATGTGAGTAGCTATATACAGACCTGTGGGGTTTGCAGTCTGTGCAGTAATGGACATCTTTAACATTTTACAATGATTCAACAATTGTAAATAACAGATGGCTACTTTATTCAATCAGCAGAATTTTGCTTATGGTTGTGCAAAACACACATCTTCTACTTACTTGAACACAGAAGGGCAAATGCGTGACTTGTATCTGCGAGTTCACCTTAAAATATTGGTGTGCCATGAAAAATTTATCAACATTGTCAAATTTCAGCAACAGATCACCTGGATGCTTTATCGGTAAAACCACAGGAGCTCTTCCAAAATTCTGTCGAGTTTGAGTGATGAGAAAGTACATCATGATCACATTTTAGGGTGGTCATGTTAAGTTGCAATTCGACAGGGTAACATTATTTCAGAGCAATACAATTTTGTCTCAAAATATAACAAGAAAGTTATAGATTATTGTTTTTCCACTAACAATGAAAGGACTGCTTTAATTGCCTCATTTACTTAAATAATAGGAAAAGCATTCTGCTGTTTCTTTTTGGGACTGCAGGTGGAGTCAAAAGTCGAAGATTTTCAAGCTGAGGCTTCCAAAGAGCGGAAACTACATGAACGCAGTGATCAATATTGCCGCCAAATGGAAGAGGAACTTGAATGTCTGAAGGTATATTTTGCTGTGGTCGAGGGAATGTGGTCTTCTCGTCTTCTTTTTGACCTTGACATTAAGTCGATTACATATACTTTGCTTTTGCCAAATGTTACGTGCTCCTCCCCAAACCCTGGTCACGGTGTACCTCCGAGCCCCGAAAGAAGTCACGGCAGAAAGATGTGCTATTATGTGTGCCAATGACCAATGGTGAAACCACACCAATCAGTTGTTACAAAAAAACCAAGTATTGTTATTTATATCACACAATAATAACAACTAGCACAAAAACAATAAAACCTCAATTGCACAACAAACACCATATAATTCCTATGATGGTACCACCAGTTTCTTCACTCAATAACTCACGGTACTCCACATGAGCGAAATGTAACACCCCCAAAGTCACTGTCACGACACCAGGCCAAAGTCGATTCACGCTCCAGTGATCACAAGAAGAAGGTCGCACTGAGACCTGAACCCAGGACGGCCGACAGTCGACGCTGCCGAAGAGCCACTTGGTGAGGTGTCGGGGCGACGTCGGTCAGGCAAAAGTTCCCCCAAAAGGCGATTGGGAATTCACACCTTCAGTTCACCAGATAATGACGCTGACATGAACGATCAGCAGCTCCCAAGCGGAGAACCGTGAATTCCCAATCGAAATCCACGACACACACGAGAAAACCAGGCTAACGGCTGGCGCGAGGTGCAATGGCTGGTGCGAGGTGAAATGGCGGACGGGCCCGTAATGGAAGCATACCTGCTCTCCAACAATGATTCACTTTTGGAACCAACAGCAAAACCCGTCACGCAGGTTTATATGCCACAGTAATATCGACACTGTCACAGCAATCCCTTTCCCGGGGAAACCAATATTCGCTCGTGACCAACGTCCACCAGCGTCCGCTCGACACCTCAAAGCAGATCGGCCTTTCTGTCCCGATCTCACTTGATCCGCTTCTTCTTCCTCCTCTTCCGGTTTCTCCCGATCCATTTCGTTTTTTCTTTTGAAACACTAATTTTTACCTTTGAAAACAGTTATCTCCATTTCACACTCAAACTGTAACAATAATAGTATATGAAACTTAAAAATGCTTCCAGTGGATGAAAACCACAAAGATGGAAGTGACAAATCTGTAACACAAGCAAGAAAATTAATCTGCATCACATGAAGGTGTGTGAATAAGTGTCATTGTATTATACATTTAAACTCTCAATATAACTTTTGCTGATGAATTAGCTATGATATATACAGGTAGTGGACAAAAAAGGGAAACACTTGGGAAAATGAGGGACACCCAGCAACGGCTTCCACGCAGGTGTGGCCCATGTGTTAATTAAGCAAATAACATCCCAGCATTCTTCAGGTCATGTATAAAAATGCTGCACAGGCCTGGTTGCCTCTAATTATGGTGAGCAAGGCTGCAAGGGGAGACCCCCCCCCCCCCCCCCAACAGCCCTACCCACAGAGCACGTCTGGTCGCCCAATGGTTTGATGAGTATGACAGCATGCCACTGATGTTATCCATATGTCATGGCCTTCTCAGTCAACAGATCTGAACCCAATCGAACATTTATGGGATATTCTGAAATGACACCTGAGACCGTGTTTCCACCTCCATCAAACAAGTATGAGTTAATTGACTTTCTCATGGAAGAATGGTGCCACATCCATCCTGCAGAATTCCAGACGTTTGTGGACTTCAGGCCACGGCACATAAAGACCGTATTGACCGCATGGCCCAACGCCCTATTCATTAACTTTACATTTGTGTTTCCATTTTTTGTCCACTACCCGTATATGTACAGTTCCTTCAGAAAGTATTAACACCCCTTCACTTTTTCACATTTGTTGTGTTCCAGCTTGAATTTAAAATGGATTAAATTGAGATATTTTTGGTCACTGACGTTCACATAATAGCCCATAATGTCAACGTGGAATTTTCTTTTTAGATATTTGTGACAAAATAATTAAAAGTGAAATACAGAAATATATAATTTACAAAAGTATTCAACCCCCAGAGTCAATACTTTGTAGAAGCACCTTTGGCAGTGATTACAGCTTCGAGTCTTCTTGGGTATGTCTGTATCAGCTTTGCACATCTGGATTTGGGGAGTTTCTCCCATTCTTCATTGCAGAATTGCAGAAGCTCTGTCAAGTTGAATGGGGAGCATTAGTGAACGGCAATCTTCAAGTCTTTCCACAGATTCTCAATGGGATTAAAGTCTGGGCTTTGGCTGGGCCACTCAAGGACTTTCACATTATTGTTCTGTAGCCATTCCAGTGTTGCTTTGGCTGCATGCTTGGGGTCATTGTCCTGTTGGAACGTAAATCTTCGCTGCAGTCCAAGGTCTTTTGCAGTTTGACGCAGGTTCTCAAGGATTTGCCTTTATTTGACTCAATTAATGTTCCCTCCATCATTACAAATCTCCCAGTCCCTGCCACTGAAAAACGTCCTCATAGCATGATGCTGCAACTACCGAGCTTCGCGATGGTGTTAGATGGTGTTAGATGGGTGGTGTGATATGCCCGGTTTCTGCCAGATGTAGCACTTTGCATTCAGGCCAAAGAGTTCAGTCTTCGTCTCATCAGACCACAGAATGTTTTGCCTCATGCTCCGAGTCTTTCACGTACCTTGCTGCAAACTCCAGGCGTGCTGTCATGTGCCTTTTTCTCAGGAATGGCTTCCTTCTGTCCACTCTCCCATAAAGCCTTTGATTTGTGAAGCGCTGCAGAAACTGTTGTCCTTCTGGGCAGGTTCTCCCATCCCAGCCAAGGGACTCTGTAGTTCTGTCAGAGTGGTCATTGGGTTCTTGGTCACTTCCGCGATCAAGGTCCTTCTTGTTTGGTTGCTCAGTTTGGCTTGACGGCCAGTTCTGGGAAGAGATTTGGTTGTTCCATATGCTTTCCATTTCTTAATGATGGAGCTAACTGTGCTCTTGGGAACTTTCAACACTCTTGAAATTGTTTTATACACTTCCCCAGATCTATGCTGCTTCACAATTCTATCCTGGAGTTCTACGGACAGTTCCTTGGACTTCATGGTATAGTTTCTGCTCTGACATGCACTGTCAACTGTGGGACCTTAATGTAGAAACTTTTGTTTCTTTCCCAATCATGTCCAATCAATTGGACTGTCCACAGGTGGACTCCGATGAGTTAGAGAGACTTCTTCAGGATGAGCAAAGGAAATTTTATGCACGTGAGCTCAATTTGAGTGTCATAGCAAAGTGGTTTAATACTGCTTGACTTGAGACATTTCAGCTTTTTCATTTTTAATTATTTTGAAAAAATTTCGAAAAAAAAGAAACGTTCTGACATTACGGGGTGTTATGTGTAGATCAGTGACAAAAAAATATATATCAATTTAATCCATTTTAGATGCAGGCTGTTATTGAACAAAATGTGAAAAAGTTAAGGGGCGTGAATACTGTATATACGAGGGGCAGTCAATATGTAACCTTAAAATATTTTTCACAACTTGTTTATTGCATTTATGTGTGTAACAACTTATTTTTTAACATGATCTCCATTGCGTTCAATGCATTTTTACCAGTGCTTTACTAAGGCCTGGATTCCTTTAGAAAAATGTATTTTGGCTCCTTGTGTAGCCATTCGTGCACCGCCTCTTGGACCTCTTTGTCGGATCGGAAAGTGGTTCCACCAAGCGCCTCTAAGTGGGCCAAAGATGTGGTAATCCGAAGGGGCGAGGTCTGGCGAGTAGGGTGGATGAGGAAGACACTCAAAATGCAGGTCCTCGATTGTTGCAGCCGTAAGCACGGGCAGTATGGCGCCAAGCATTATCATGCTGCAGCAAAACACCGGTATTGAGTAGTCCACGACGTTTTCATCTGATTTCTGGTTTCAGATGATTTTTAAGGAGGTCGCAGTGTGATGCACTGGTGACTGTGGTCCCTCTGGGCATGTAATGCTCTACAAGTGGGCCTTGGCTATCCCAGAAGAGCGTCAGCATCACTTTTCCAGTGGACGGCTGTGTGTGGCATTTTTTGGGCTTCGGTGAAGCTTAATGGTGCCACTCTTTGCTTGCCTTCTTCGTTTCTGGTTGAAAGTAGTGGACCCAGCTTTCATCCCCAGTCACTACGCGCTGTAAGAAAGCATCACTTTCTGTTTTGTAATGTCGCAGAAGTTCTTCACATGCGTCCACTCACTGTTCTTTCATTTCAGGTGTGAATTTTCCAGGCACCCACTTTGCAGACACTTTGCGGAACCCCAGCACGTTGTAAATGAAATGGTGTGCTGAACCATGGCTAATGTTCAATTTGGAGACCACTTCATCCAGCGTGATGCGACGGTTTTCCCTTAGCACGCACTCAATTCCTGCAACCATTTCTGGTGTTGGCTGTGTGAGGCCGGCCCGAGTGAGTAGCGTCTGCCACACTGGACACTCCACTTTTAAACTTCCTGTCCCAGTCGTAACCAAATTATAGCTTTATGGTAAAGCACATCAACTCTATGTTTGCAGAAAACAAAATGAAGCCATCAAATAAAAGAACACCTTCCCGACAGTTAAACATGGAGGAGGTTCAGTGATGTTTTGGGGTTGCTGTGCTACGTCTGGCACCTTTAATGTGTGCATGGCATCTTGAATGTGTTCATGGCATCATGAAATCAGGAGATTACCAAGGCATTTTGGAGTGCAATGTTCAACCCAGTGTCAGAAATCTGGGTCTCCGTTGAAGGTCATGGGTCTTGCAGCAGGACAATGACCCCAAACACACTTCAAAAAGC
>NC_136269.1:66569195-66649195 GCF_964187855.1 Myxine glutinosa | reverse complement strand
CCTCCCATTTCTCTTGATCATCTTTGAGATGTTTCTATACCTTGATTGGAGTCCACCTGTGGTAAATTAAATTGATTGGACATGATTTGGAAAGGCACACACATGTCTATATAAGGTCTCACAGCTGACAATGTATATCAGAGCAAAAACCAAGCCATGAAGTCGAAGGAACTGCCTGTAGAGCTCAGAGACAGGATTGTGTCGAGGCACAGATCTTGGGAAGCCTACTAAAAAATTTCTGCTGCATTGAAGGTTCCCAAGAGCACAGTCGCCTCCATAATTCTTAAATGGAAGAAGTTTGGAACAACCAGGACTCTTCCTAGAGCTGGCCGCCTGGCCAAACTGAGCAATCGTGTTAGAAGGGCCTTGGTAATAGAGGTGACTAAGAACCCAAGAACCCGATGGTCACTGGCTGAGCTCCAGAGATCCTGTGTGGAGATGGGAGAACTTCCAGAAGGACAACCATCACTGCAACACTCCACCAATCTGGGCTTTATGCCCGAGTGGCCCTTTATATAGTGGCCTATGTATCGTTTTTGCCCCATCTCTCAATGGTGAAGAATCAGTTAGAGTTATCAAATCCATATCCGGATTTGGATATTCGCCAAAATCGAATCGTTTAGTCCATATCACTACAGTAGCGTGGCGTAGCGGTGAGGTGGGGAGTGGGGGCGGTGCATTTATCATCTATCGATACTCATGAGGACCATTTTCCCGTGGTGCATGGAAGCGCAAGTGAATGGAGTGGTTTAACTGTGCAATGGCCCCACCCTCCGTTTGCTGGCCAATGGTTGCGGCCAACGATGTCCCAGCGAGACAGGGCCACCAAAAAGGAGCGTGTGGCATGCCGGGAAACTAATTTGAAGGTATTCCGGAGGCCCGTGAGGAACATAGCTTGCTTTGGGACCGTTCCCAGCTTTGGTGTGGCTGCAAGTTCCAAGTTTCGGGTTCGAAACTTGGGTGCGACAATTTGAATTTCGTAAAGCGTGGACATATTTACAAAGCTTGCCGGCTCACCGCGCCTCACCCGGGGTTTTCAACAAGCCTCGGCCGGTACGGTTGCGTAGACCGCAGACGATTTTGGGTTGCGTAGACCGCAGACTTAACCGAGTACCCTCAATGGGGGTGCCAGAACCCGACAAAGTAAGTTCCCGGTTCGACTCTTCCACTTCCGCGATCACATTTATGACTTGCACTCAGTGTGAGTTCCAACTACGCAATGTGGCTCACAAGGAGCCCTCAGCGTGGCTTGGTGGGAATCTTCCCGTACACCAGAGACGTATCGTAGGACCTCCGTAATTTGGGGCTACCACAGACCCTCCATGGGGGAGCGACGGGCCACCAAAGTAGCTGCCATGTTTAACTTTTCCGCTGGAGCCACTCCGCGCAATTTTCAACTATGTAGTCTGACTCACCCGGGGCCCTCAGCATGGGTTGGTGGATATTGTCGCATAGTGCTAACACACATTTACGGGTTCCATAATTTGTGGGCACCCGAGACCCTCGGTGGGGGTGCTACAGGGTGCCAAAGTAGGTCCCGCGATCACAACAACTGCATGCTTAGTAAGCCAATGACCATTTAGAATGGCAGACAAGTAGAGATATAATCAAAGTACACCACCCCCATGCCAAATAGATAAATAATATAGCCTCCACTGCGCGACATTGCCAGGATGCCCGGCAAAGCCGCAGTGCAGCACATGGAGACAGAATTGGGAGGGAGCAGTGTACAATAATTAATTGATTAATTGCATAATTAAAATAAATAATCGATTGGCTAATAGCATAACAAAACCACCACTGCTTTTGTCTGAGTCTGTAACCTTTTGAAATTTAATTAATTGCATACTTAATCGAAAAAAATTACATACTTAATCGATTAATTGATTTATCAATAAATCAAAAATACGCTTTATAGCCAAATCATTTAATCACTGTCATGTCTAAATATCAGCTTCCTAGCTCAAAAGGTGCCTGAGATGTTGTCCAGATGAGAAGGAAAATAAATAATTACTTAATAAAGCGATGATATAAGTAATTAATCAATTAATGATGGAGTAATTAAGTAATTGATTGATTAATCAAGAATTTAAAAAATACTGTTTTTCCAAAGCACTTGCTCACTATTGTGCCAAAATTTCAGCTTCCAAGCTCAAAGGATGGCTGAGAGCATCACCCGGCCAAACAAACAAACAAAAACAACGGAGTGAAAACTGAGTACTGTACTTCGTTTCAGGGTGCGTCATTGCCACTGATCTCTATACTAACTGGATTGGAGGCTCGACGCCAAATCAACGCTAATCGGTCCATTCGCTGTGAAGTCACCGGAAGTAGATTCGTCGCCATATTTGTTCCCCCAGAAAATCTGCGTCCGTTCATCGTCTTTATCAAAAGACAATGCCTGCTATATTTTATAAAATAATTTAATCGAAATTTCAACAAAACATTCGATTCAAATTGATTTTAGACAGCAAGTTGCTGTGAGGAAAGATGCCGTCCTGTACAGCGTATGGATGTAAGAATCGAATCAAACTATTTCATCTGGGGAAAGAGGAGATGGAAGCCATCACCGGAGAGAAAGTCAGGAAGCACATGTCCAAACTGATTTTGTTCAAGCACCAGTGGGATTGTAGAACACACATGATACAGTGTACACATGTTGCGATTTTATATTCTGTAATTATAATTTATCATAATTTGGCAATATCCTGACATGTCTTGGAGGAGAATAACAAACATTTACTATAACCATCATGTTTCTCTGCCCAGAAGTGTAACTCAGAAGTTTGTTTTCACTATACTCTTCTGATTCTGATTCTTTGATTTAAAAAAAAAAAAAAAAAAAAAAAAAAAATTTTGATTCTTTGATAAATGGATGCAATTTATTTTCAATGGTAGGCTACTCACTTCAGTAAGAATATTGTGCCATGTGGAATGAAAAAAGAAAACAAAACAAAACCAACACTTGACCACAAATATGGTACGTATACAAGTATTCACATACCAATTTATTTTGCAGATCCATGTTATATTACCAGCCATGAAAAAGTAAACGCAGTCCTATGTTCCTATTCTTTAAATTTTTAAAGAATATTTAATTACTATTAATATTTAATATTAATATTAATATTATTTAATATTTAATTTCATTTATTTAATTTTATTTAATTATTTAATATTTATTATTATTATTTATTATTAGAATATTTAACTTATTTAATATTTAATTAGAGGGAATTTAAAGAATTTAATATTTAATTATCAGCACATTTTTCTGCCGAAAATTCCACCTTCCCACTTAATTTTATTCCATTCCGAATTGATTTTAATCCGTTCCAGGGTTGAAAAAGCATTATTACAGGATTGACGAAATGCCATCGTTCGCTGCTTATGGTTTTAAAAACCGCAGCGGTCGATTTTAATGAAGAAGAGGAATCACATTACATCGGTAAATGGCATTCGTTTTGGGGAATCGTGGGGGAGCAAAGATGGCGGACAAATGGCTTCAAAAAATGAGCTTCCCTTCCTATCCAGTTAGTATAGAGATCAGTGGTCATTGCCAGGCCCCCTTGGTGCCTGGCGATGACGTCACACAGCTTCTGGAGATGGAATAGGAAAGGAGCGGTGTACAAAAACAAAAATGTAACTGGTTACTTGTAAATGTACTGTACTTAATTTGATTTGTAATGAAGGTATTTCATCTGTGGTTAATTCAGCATGAGAGTTACGAGGGGGTGGCAATTTGACATCTCTCCCCGACCATCATTCTTTTCTCTTTGCCACTAGTGTCACATACCCAACCTCTCCAGCAAATTTTGTCCGAATCTGTCCACAACTTTTTGAGATGCCACAACCTGTTCACAGACGAATAGACAGGGTGAAAACATAACCCCTCCAATGCCTCCATCCAACTTCGGTGGTGGAGGTAATAGGTTATTTGAACTTTATTGTGTAATCCTTAGAAACTTATTTCACTTTTGTTCATTGTCTCAAGCTCTTGTATATGCAAATATATTCTTATTTATGAATGTAGCATGGTTTTATGTTGAAGTTAGCCAACTAAATTCAATCATTTAATCAATCATAATCACTGATATATGCCACACACTCATTAAAAGCTCCATGAAGAACAGAATCTGAAGACTCTCTGTTAATATGTAATATTAACAAACACTCCGTACAAGTTAGTCATGGAAATTATCATTTTTACACATTTGATCACCTTGTGGTTGAAAAGGGTATGTCTGTGCAGAAAGTCTTGACTTTTTGAAAAAAAAATAAAAAAAGAAGGTGGATTCTTGCATGTCAACAAGCAATGTATGAACTTGCCCTTTGTGAGGATACTTTGTGAACAGTTTTGCTGTGACTGCGTTTCAGCTCACAAGTGATGTAGAGAGGTCTACCTGTTCAATTCGGCATCTAGAGGAAGAAATGAGAGACACTGATGACAAAAAACAGTCGTTGACTCACTGGGAGGCTCAAATTACCGAAATCATCCAGTGGTAAGTGTTGTTTTACGATCGAGTGAGTGGCATTCCTGCCTTACTCATTTATATACTCATCAATAAAAAATGGAGAAATAGTGCTGTTAATTGTGAGTGAGGCTTATAATACCATCTTTGTAATGAACTCAGACCATCAAATTTTGACATCTCGAATAATACTTAGTTTAGGAGCTGATAAGATATATGCAAGTAAGAAAATAACATATGAATGGAGTAACCTAAAAATAGATGTGATCAATACACAGTAGAAGTAAAAAATAGATATGAAGTCCTTGGTGCCAACTATCAGGAAAACTCTTCCGAAACCATTTATTAGAACATAATGGAGACTCGTGAGTTTGCAGCTGAAAGGCATATTCCTAAAAAAAAGGCTAAAGTTAAGTGAAGAGTACCAAGGGAAGATGAGTCCATTTTGCACTTAAAGAGAAACTCTTGTTGAGGCTTAAAAGGATATTAGAAACAGGCCAAGCCATGTGCAGGATGGCTAAAATAGGATGAGGCAAAGTATGACAAATCTTCCCTACCAAATAACAGAAGCCATTTACATCAAGGAAGATCACATTATCAAAGATCAAGCGATAATCAAAAGAGCAGTCTGGCTTGGAAAACTGTTCATAAAATAACAGGAAGGAAGTCAAACGACACTGGTAGGATTAAAGGTGATACGCTGGATGAGAGAAACAGTTCTTAAAGATAATTTTTGCAAGCTACTTGGTCAGCCTCCAATCCTTGAAGATGAATAAATTCAACAGATAATACCAGATATATTACTTAATGAAACTGGCGTTTTCACCAAGAACGAAGTTATCGCATAAGTCCTTTGCTTAAATTTGCAATCATATCATCCTCGATGGGGAAATAAGCGAAGCATCTAGCGTTCTAGACAAAAAGCCACAATATCTCTCCCTTAAAAAGGTGATCTGAGTCTACCAAAAAATTACAGAAGTATCAGTCAACACCGGAGCCACTAAATATTCAAGAAAATTATATTAAATTGCATAAATATGTCTGCACATGGCTCTGATCGTCAGGAATTATCTAAATAGTTTTAAACAAAATTGATCATTGCTCACCCAGATACTCTCACTCAGATGCATAATTGAACGCATCAAGGCAAAACATCTTCAGGCTGGGTTAGATTTTGAATGAATCAGTTGCACTTTGCATTCACAATGTATAAGGTCTATGGTCGTGTGCCCTTTCATTGGAAATCTTTGTTACCATTTTAACTTGTGAACCACTGAAGAGATTTCAACCAAACTTGGCACAAGTGTAGACTGCAGTACAAAGATGAGCTGCTTACATTTTGGGTCAAAGGTCATGTGCCCTTTGAAAATCCTTTTTCAGACTATAACCCGAGGTAGAATCGTCTGATGTCTCTTTTCTCTCCGATGCTCTCGCTCATGTGACATTTAATTGAGATCATACATAACAGTGAGTTGATATTGCTACGGTTTTGAGATTGGCACATTGAAGTCATTAAAGGTTAAAGGGTTGCCTCCTATAGTTAGTCACACGAGCAACATAAAGGCCCATTTGTAGTATAGTTATGTCTTAGTATGTGTAAGAATAGGCCATTTCCCCTCTTAGTGCCTGCGTTTTGTAAAGACATGAGAATAGGTCCTCCATTCATTTTGCGTCCCACCTCCAATTCTACCTCTATGGGCGTAATATGGTATGGGTGCAATTCTACCTCTATGGGCGTAATTGATCCCGCGCCCCATTCGGCTGACCACTAGTCGAGTAACACGAGGTAGGCCTGAGAAGGAGGAGCGTGGGGTCGGGGTGAGCGGCGTTGAGATCGGGAGCGGCGGAGGCGATGACGGTAAGAGCCACCAGCCAATCGGAGCTCTAGCGGCATGGCATGAGAGGGCGTGGTGAAGCGCGTCTGGTGAGTTCGAGAAGGTTCGCGGGGCGTGCCTATATAACGCGCTGCGCAAAGCCCTCAAGAGGTCTTGACTTGCACCAGTGGCGCGATAAGACTTACAGCGTGGTAAGAGGATTGATCAGCAGGACTTGAATGGCGGTGGCGAAAGGATTAGGACTCGCAAGTGGAGAGCATTGCAAAGGACTTGTTGGGGATACACGCGTTGTTTGAGGACTTGCGCAGATAGAGAGAAGAAGAGGCGTTGAACTGTACAAAGTACGCGGGCACAGCCAGACGCGCCGGTAACACATATTGCGCTTTTCACCCACGCGAGTAAGCGCGGCCATAGCCGCAAGTGAATAACCGCCAGCCGCGTCAAAGTCCGCTCCCTACCAATTCGACCCGTGATAACCCGCTCCGCTCAGACGACATGCGGAGAGCTCCTGCCTTCACCGACTTCCATCTCCGAAGGACGTGCCGGGGACCGGAGAGAACTGCACGAGAGCCATCCCTGGGCGAGCTGGTGAACACCATCCTGCTCATCAGCAATCCCCATGTGAGTGTGTGTGTGAGACGGGCCCGTGTCCTTGGGATTAAGAATAAGACTATAAGCTGGCCTGTGTCTCTGCATCCTGTACTGTAAATACGTGCCATAGTAATTAAACCATTTGTTCTTTCTTTCTTTCCTGATTCGATCGTACCTGTGATTTCTCCATTGACTAAGCGTGGTACGAATAAAACCGCTTGGATCGGGTTCCACCATCTAAACGGCGCGGATCACGTGTACGCAACCGCTCGGCGTATCAACACACGTGGTTCATGCGGGGCTTATTTCCTCGTTTCCAGGGCAGCGCGAGTACTTAGGTAACAGCGAATTTGGTCCTGAAACCCTATTTTGCGCTGTCCGGAAGGGACGTGATAGGTCCCGGGTCGTGCCAGGTCAGTCAAAGACAAGGGGACTAATCCCCCCTTGATAAGGGGAGAAGGCCAGCGACAGACCCGCAACAATATGTAATGCGGGCGGAGATGTATCCATTGATGCATTTGTCTTCATTATATTTTCTAGCTTTCACATGTTTTACAATAAAACAGTCCACACTTATCGTTGTTGTGCTCATGTTAAGCACTTAAGTTCACTTTGTGTAATGTAATACTGGCCAGTAATATGCTGTGAAGTTTCAATGGTGAGGTATGATTTATCAGCTTACAGTCAAGGTTTATTGGCATATTTCTGGTCTCACTCAATCTGTTGGATTCCCAAGTGATATGTCCCCTGCTGGCTGCTACTCTGCATTATTTAATCTGGTCCAACTTTACTTCCAACCTGTTCACTTGTCAATAATGAGGGAAACTTTATTTGTTTATTTTCCTCCGCTTCGTAATAGGCGTAAATTAAGCGGGTCATCACATCTGATGTAAGGTCGCAAACATCAAAGTGCTGCTGGAGACACCAATGACAGCAAAGCAAAGCTATGCAAGCCGCGGCATCTCCATGTCCAGTCCCACCCGACCACATATGCACCACTCCAGCAGAGCCAGTGGTGGGATACTTGGATCTGACACACTCTCTTAGCCATTTTCAATCGCCTTAGCCGTGCCAATGCCTTAATTACATTTTGAGTGCTACTGGTTGAAAGTGGAACGAGTTTATCAAGCCAAGTCTCTTGCTTACATCGGTCGTTGCGCTTCGCACATTTATCTATCACTTGGGTGTGTCCACATAGGGTCAGCTTGATTGACCGCTACACTCCATACATGTTTTTTCCATATTTTTGGCCATAAGTTGGATGTAATTTGTGTGAAGTTGGGCCTCTTGGCTCTTGATTTTCCCCAGTGCCTTTCAATTCATAAATTGTAGTCTGTATTGTTTTTCTGTTATTAATCCTGGGGATTCCTTTCATTTTGGTGAGTCTCTTTTGTCGAATCAATTGCTCTATTTTGGAGCCCTTGTGGATGTTTTCTTGAATACAGTTAGTCTGCGGTTTTCCATTTCACATATTCCCACAATTGTTCCGATCACTTATTGCTGTCGACAAAATATCCCGGCCTATGTCTTGGTTGTATTCTTTATTTGCATGTTTGCGTACTCGTGGTCTGCTTTCCTCATACTGTAGTTTGTTTTCATTGCGATTTTGCATTTGTGCTCCGTCATAGTTTGTGTATAATGGATCATCTCCAAATTCTCACTCACTTTCCATGAAAGGCAGAAGAGTAAACATTTGTAGATATACAGCTTCGCATAAGCAACTGCTTGTTTGAGCTGCCTTGCCACAAATTACAGTATCAAAGTTGATCCCTGATGCTTCTTTCTACCGCTTACAAATTCGCTTCTGCTGTTTTATTATTTAGTCGCACTTATAAAGTGGTGCTTAAATCAAGGCTTGTGTTGATCTGAGTTTTGATGCCAATGGTGCTGCTGGCACAGACATTACATGCATGTGTGCTCACCCTGCGATCAGCAAGTCAACTTGCATGTTAAGGCTTAATGCTGCGGAAATTTTCTATCCACTATCTTTCTCGACTATGAATCTTGTTTTGTACGTTTTATCCAGAGTTCAGAAATACCTTTGCTTGCTGAGCTATGTTTATTCTGCTTTGGTGTCATGCCGTCTTATATTGTCAGCTCCACTACCTGCATTATTGGCCAATACTGTGCTTGTAGAGCTTTGGTTAAATTGATGTTCCTCTCAAGTTTTGGTTTGAATACTTTGGGTGTTGCTGGTGCAGACTGTTTACATGTACAGCCATTCTCTCTGCCTCCCAAGACGCATGGCTGTCCCCAAGTTCAATGTGGGCTGCGATCACGAGTGAGACCCAGCCAACATGCTCAGGCTTTATGGCATTATGGAAATTTATTATTCAAACTGCATTTGTTTGAATATTCAAACATTATGGAAAATTCAAATTATTCTGCCAACCTCACCGCTTTGCACAAAAAAGGTGCAAAAACAGATCCCAGCAACTACAGACCAATCAGCCTTCTCCCAATTATCAGCAAAGTCATGGAATCCATCATTGCTTCAGATATGAAATCTTTCCTCTTTTCCAATGGCTTGATCTCTGATCATCAATTTGGTTTCAGACCTGGACACTCCACTCTGGACATGCTGCTTCTGCTTTCTCAACAATGGATGGAGGTCCTCAATGCCAAACAGGAAATTAGAGCAGTCTCCCTCGACATATCACGTGCCTTTGATACGGTCTGGCACCTCGCTCTGCTCACCAAACTCTCCTCTTTTGGTATCCATGGAAATCTCCACGCATGGCTGGCGGACTTCCTCTCTAGTCGTAGTCAACGTGTGGCCCTGAATGGGTTTCTCTCATCTCCTCTTCCTGTTCAGGCTGGAGTTCCCCAAGGCAGTGTTCTGGGCCCTGTGCTTTTTCTGGTCTTCATCAATGATCTCTCTGACTCTCTTGAAAATCCTCTCTATCTCTTTGCTGACGACTCGACTCTCTGTCGCTCCATTCTTCATCCCTCAGATCGGCAGTCTGCAGCCTCCCCACTCTCTGCAGACCTTGACAAAATCACAGACTGGGCAAACAAGTGGAACATGTCTTTCAATCCTGACAAATCTCACACTCTTACGATGTCTCTCCGAAAAGACCGACTGGACAACCCTCCCATCCACTTTCTGAATAATCCTCTCCAAGAAGTTCTGTCACTCAAGCTTTTGGGTCTCACTATCTGCCATGATCTTTCCTGGGAAAACCACATTTCAAATCTGGCCTCCAAAGCCAGTCGCCGACTGGGCATCCTCCGTCGTGCGAAGTCCTTCCTTGGCACACCTGAGCTCCTCACCACATACAAGGCTTTCGTCCGCAGCTCAATGGAATACTGCTCTCCCCTCTGGGCTGGTGCTCCTGCCTCACACCTAGCTCGCCTTCACGCTGTTGAAACCAAAGCATTCAGAATCATTGGAATCTCCCGCGATGAAGCTAACTCCAAGGGCCTCTCACTCACTCACCGCAGGCAGATTGGTGGTCTTTCCGTCTTCTACCGACTCCTCTCTGGCCTTGCCCCCCCAGCTCTCTCTGGGCTCTGTCCCGCAAATATTCCTACAGGTCGCACAAGATCTGCCTGCAACCCTCTTATGGTTAAACTGCCAAAATCAAGACTCTCTGCTCACCTTCACTCCTTCTTTCCTCTTTTCTCCCGCCTCTGGAACAAACTCCCTCACTCTCTTCAATCCCACTCCACCCTCCAAGTCTTTAAAACAGCTGTTCACCACCATCTCTTATCTTCCCCCATCCAAAACCTTGATCTTTTCTACCCCCACTAATTTCACCCCAATTCCACTTTTTTGAAATACCAACTTCTGTCCAGGAAGTCCTTGGTGTCCTTGTGTTTTATACTTCTCCCTCCCCCCCCCCCCCCCTTCCCATGCCTCCTCCCTCTCCCTTCCACACATCTCCCTGCTCTCGGATGTTGTGTTTGTGTGCTTCCCCTTCTCTCCCCATCTTGTCTTCCGCTCCCTCTTTTTGGGTATTTTGTTTGTCTGGTTGATTTGTTTGTGAAGTAAATGTTAGCTCTTTCACGAGCCTCGATTCAGTATACAAAAAAAACAAACTCTCGACTCTTTAATTATTAAGCTTTCTTTTGGGGGCAGTTCTTAAGTGTTTTTATCATCGGAAGCCACATTCCGTTTTCTTCATCCCATCCCATGCCATGAGTACTGGGGTTTCTTATGTGCTGCAAGTCTGCATCTCATGCAATGAAATGTTAGTTTCTTTTATCTCTTCCTGTAACTTGATATTATTATTATTTTTGCAGGGAGGCAGTCATACGTCAATACAGTACTGCATCTCCCTTACCTTTGATGCTTGGGGACCATCTTTTTATTGGGGAGGGAAAGAGTGATTATGGATTATAATATCCAACATCTGATACCTTGAACAATCCATGTAACAAATTTGTTCATCTTAACAGGACCCTGCTGTATTTGAATTTGTTAAAAAAAAAACAAACAAAAAAAACATTGCACTTAAGAGTAATTCATTGTCATGAGTCATTTGTGGTCTTGCAGATGTCTGTTATAGCTCACTGGATGTGACTCGATGGTTAGAGACGGGCTTTAAATTCCGAGTGTATTATTGTAATGCATTGATGGGTGTGAAAATTGTACTTTACTGAAAATCTGCTCACTGAATCAAGTACATTTGAGATAATGTTAAATATGACAATCTTGGTTCTGCAAGAGTGTTGGTCTGATAATACCCATTCCACAGATCCCTTTTTTGCAGTCAATGGGGTGTGGAATCAGACGAATGGACATGAGCTTTTATTATTTTCGTTGAAATGTAAGCATATATTCATGTTTTGACCTTGCAATTTATTCAGCAATGCAGAATAATCTCTCTTCATACCTGTTTATTGTGAGCAGGGTGAGCGATGAGAAAGATGCTCGTAGCTACCTGCAGACGTTGGCTAACAAACTCAATGAGGACTTGGATAGCCTTCGCAGTTCAAGTCTTGGCTCAAAGCCAGTGGTACGTATCAATAAGTACTCACTCTGCACAGTGGTTCCCTTGCTTGGCATGTTCCCAGTGATATATTTCACCATCATCACTACACCTTCCTTATTAGTTCCCTACCGGTGTACACCGGAGGGGACTATAGGTTTGCACTCCGTCCTTCCATCTGTCAGTCTGTCCGTCTGTCAATTCATCACGCAAAGAACAGCTTTCCGGACTTTTTTTCCTAAACTCTTAATGCTAATGATTTCAAACTTGGTACATGGTTTCCTCATGATAACTTGATAAGTTACAGATCAAGTTCGAACTTCATGACGTTTCGATCATTTTTGACAAAGTTATGGCACTTTGAACTTTGGTAATTTCCCCAACAGTTTTCCAGACGACAGACTGCCGGTAGGGGACATGTATTGCAGCGCAATACTCAGAATGCTTGTTTTCGTAGACACTCATTGTTTTGAAAATTCTCACCTTTTAATTTTGTTTCGAATCACAAAAACTTCAGTGCCTTACAGTCCTCCCTGCACACCAAAATGGACATTTCCTTTCTCTTGGAAATGGCAAAATTGCATGTTTTGGTTTGTCAGGAAAAGTAAAAGTTTATATATTCGTTTCGTGGTT
Source organism: Myxine glutinosa (assembly GCF_964187855.1). Taxonomy (NCBI): domain Eukaryota; kingdom Metazoa; phylum Chordata; class Myxini; order Myxiniformes; family Myxinidae; genus Myxine; species Myxine glutinosa. Next base: position 66,636,730 of record NC_136269.1, on the reverse strand, counting down.
GCACCGTGGCAGTGCTTACACTAAATCACTGAAGGGAGGATGGACAGAAGCTGGAAATCAGTTCACAGATGGGAGGAAAGAGGGGGTGACGAATGGTGGAGTTGAGCTGTGTATTTTTTTTTTTTTTTTTTTTTGTAGGCAAATGAGTGGGTTACATGGTGAGCATGGTCAACTCAAATGGAGTATGACAGGTAGTAACAGAGCAACATTAGAATAGCCATATAAATATCTGCTGTCAATCTGACGGTGGTGGGAAACGAGCAAGCCCGTAGTCTCAGCATTGTTTTTGAGCACCCCAATGATCTTCATAGGTTTCAACATTGCCATTTTATTAATAAGTGCCAATTGGGAGGCAATGGCTTTAGCTGAAAGTGGGAATCGTGCCCTTCATTGATGTCTTTGATGTCATAAGCTTGGAGAGCAGCACAATGTAGTAACAACACAAAGGATGCTGAGACAGTCTTGATGCTTGCTTCTAAATTCAAGGGTTTTTTTGAAATCCCCACCCCTACTTCTTCATGCCATAAGCACTTCCATTTTTTTCCCTTCCATATTCTTTCAATAAGCCATCAACTTATTTTCTCTTAAGTGAAGGATCATTTTAAGCACCTATCATCAATCTGAAAGTACTCTGCTATCAATAAACAAGACATCAATAAATGAACAATTGATAAAAATAAGAAATTCAAAACATCAATAAATGACAAATTGATAAAAATAAGAATGCAAACAAAAACACAACAACAGGCATTTTAAGGCCATTTTCCCTGCCAGAACGGGGGTTAGCCTTGCGGGGCGCGGGCCCCATGACGATCTTCTCCATTTTGCTCGATTTTCTGCATCTCCCCTTGTTAGCCCCCTTGCCCGCATTTCTTCCTCCACCGCCTTCAGCCAAGTCTTTCTCGGTCTTCCTTGTCCTCTACTTCCTTCTACATTCATTTCCATCACTCTTCTCAACCAGTCACTTTCATCCTTCCTCAACACATGACCAAACCATCTCAACCTGTTCCTCTTCACAGCATCAATCACAGGCTCTATTCCCATCTTTCGCAATTCATCATTTGTCTTCCTCTCTCTCAACGATACTCCGCACATCTACCGAACCATTCGCATTTCCACCCTTTCCAGCCTTCGTTGCTGCTCTACGTTCATTACCCATGTCTCGCTCCCATAAATCATAACCCTTCTCACACATGCAGCATACACCTTTCCCTTCAGCTTCAACGACACTCACCTCCTCATCAGCACGCCACTCAGTTCCCGAAACTTCTTCCATGCACATCTCACTCTAGCAACCGTTGCCGAGTCTGATCCACCTTCTCCATCAAGCATGTCTCCTTGGTAGCAAAATGTTTTCACACTTTCCAGCTTCATGCCATCTCCAAGATGCAACTCAACATTTCCTCCATCTGCAGCTCCCTCTGTGTACACCTTGCACTTGAATGTAGCTGCCACACTGGTTAATGACCCTCTCAAACCACTACGTTTTTGATGAATCCACTCGGTGTACATTCAATGGAGTTCACTCCGACACCCTTCCTGCACACAGCACACGGCCACTTCCCAGTTCTTTCCACCTCACCACATGCTTTACCCCTTGCTATCACCTTCGTTTTTCCGATATTCACCTTCAGACCATTTGTCTCCAAACATTCCTTCCACTTGTTCATCTTCTCCTTCAGTCCATCCATACTTTCCGCAATCAACAACAGATCATCTGCATACAACAACTCTCACGGTAAACCCTCCTTTACATTCCGAGCCAGCACCTCCATCACAGCTACAAATAGTAGTGGACTTCGTACCGACCCCTGATGCACTCCCACCTTCACCTCAAACTCACCACTGTTCCCGTCCTTCGTCCTTACAGCTGTGCACGCTCTTTCGTACATTGCCATCACTACTCTGATTTGCCATCACAACCATTCCTCCACTCCTAACTTCCTCAATGCCCATGTCACTGCTTCGCGTGGAACCCTATCGAATGCTTTCTCCAGATCAACAAAACCAAGAAACAACTTCTTCCTCTTCTGCATTCACTTCTCCTGCAACTGCCTCACAATAAAAAGCGCGTCTGTCGTTCCTATTCCTGGCATAAATCCAAACTGCATTTTGTTGATCTCCACTTTTTTCCTTATCCTCCTCTCCAACACCCTTTCCAATACCTTCATTCCATGCTCCAATAACTTTATCGCTCGATACGGGCCACAGTCCAGAGGGTCACCTTTCCCGTTGTATAGAGGGACGATGGTACTCGGTTCCCAATCCACTGGAATGCGGCCTTCTTTCACCATCAGATTACAGATCTCTGTCATTCTCTTCACACCCCAACTTCCTGCTGCCTTCAACATATCTCCCACATGTATCATATCATATCATACCACATATCAAAAATAAGAATGCAAGACATCAATAAATGAACAATTCATAAAAATAAGAATGCAAGACATCAATAAATGAACAATTCATAAAAATAAGAATGCAAGACATCAATAAATTAACAATTTATAAAAATAAGAATGCAAGACATCGCACACAGGACATCAATGCGGTACACGAGTTTTTGCCATGTTCGGCTCAACATGTTTGGCTCCACCAGTGTGCATGCAGCTGTTGTGCAAGAAAGAAGATCCTGCAGGTTTGCCACTTTGATGTTGTGGACAATATCTTTGACAAAACCCCACAGAAAAAACATAAAGGGGGTTGATGTTGGGGTCCAGGAGGTTGGTCCATCTCGGCCAATCCAGCTCCCTGGAAATTTTTCATTCAGGACGGCTTGAACTACTAAAGCCCAATGATATCACGTTGCAGGTCTTCAATCGGTGGGAAGGCGAATCCTTCCAACATGTTCATATAAATTCTGTATCGTGATACTGTATCATCTGCAAAGAAAAACGGACCCACCAAGCGGTCATGGAGGAAGCTACACCACCCCCCACCCCCCCCAATGCAACGCCTGGGTACTACTGCTAGTACATATAACTGTGAATACACCCAGCGTTGCCCGGGTTTATTTTTGAATGAATTTAATCTTCTGTACATAGGTCTGACGCGAGCCCCAATATCAGTTAGTGCTCAACGATTCCTTGTTCTTTCTTCTGTAGGGCCCTGTGAGAGAGAATTTTGAAAGCATGTGTTGCAATCAGTCAGATATTCCTATGAAGTGCATAAGTTGTACTTCAAGAGAATTTTGAAAGAAGAAGAAGATTTATTGCGAAATGGGCCCAGCCTGGCTGAGGCGGCCTCGACCGGCCTCATCACCTAGCCTATAACCTTCCCGTGGCCCGTCCCGACATTTTTTGTTTCAGAGGTTTCCTATATTTCACCGTTCAGGAGATTAGTGCGTGCAGACAAACAAACAAACAAAAACTTTCTTTTATATATATATATAGATATATATATACATAATATAATATAATAAATAATAAGAAGAAGAAGATAGAAGATATATATATATATATATAGGGTTGTTAGGGTTATCGTAAACGAGTAAACTCGAGCTAGTAAACCGGTGGACAAATACCACATGACCACTTACAGACCATCATCATCATCATCATCATCATCATCATCATCATCATCCCATACCTTAAGGAGGACCTGTGGGATTGTGAGGAGGTAAATCCCCCACAAGGTGCATCAGTTGGTCGCGCACTAAACGAGAGGCTCTTTAACCGACGGTGGGGACGATACCGCCAACCTTCAGAGATGTTTTCCGCGGGAAACTTTGGTATCAATTGTTTCAAACACTTCCTGAGACTGCTTTCTAATTAGGCTGTGAAGTGTACCTTTTAGAAGGTTCTGCACTTATGGACCTAGATTTTCTCTTTTACTCCATCTTTACGGGTTTCTTCATGATGCTCTGAAGTGTAAACCAACGACAGCTTCTAGAATGTGATTTACTTCAATCTCTCTATAAAACAGTTAATGGTGTTGGTATAAAGCAGTGGCCTAGTGCCGGGAGTCCGCTTCATGCAATCGCCTGCCCACGTATACTTTTCCACGTTTCGTCCCAGGACCAATTCTTCCTCGATCCATGTTCCTCCCACGCTCATCAGTGAAGAAATGCCTAAAGCCGCAATTAAGGGCGATCTAGCGCCTTATTAGCCAATTGTGATGTAATAGCTCTCGATTCAATGGGAGCAAATGCGCAGCGCAGATTGAATGGTTATTGGTGACGAATAAGGGAGTCTGCACGCTGCTTGATTTCGACTTTAAATGGGGTTGTGTTCTTTGAACTGGCTCCTTTTACTGAGACAGTGGGACTCTTTTGAGCTTCATAGGATTCATGTCTTTCTGGCAGAATGAGCCACTGGAACCTCACTTCAATGGAGGCTCTTTTCAAGAAATCCCTCAAAGCGCACGATTTACCGATTAATGCAAATCAATATAATGTGCCATCAGACGGCTGCTTTTAACGCAGAACTAACCGAATAGAAACGAAATAAAAGAAGTACTGAGGTTTTTACAAAGGCATTATGTTTCTGGATATTTGAATTGCAGTCGTAATAATGTATTATATAAAAAATATATATAAAACACACTTTATTACCTGTTCGAATATTTGACATTTCACCCTTCATTGTTTTCTTACAATTTTGGAAATATTGACCAGTCAGCTGAACATATCTGTTAATTGTAATGCAACGAGACATTGTAGTATTCCACTTCATTGATTCTGTTTTGATATTTGCTGCATTTGGCCAAAGCAAGCATCTGTATGATTTACCTTTTAATGTTAAATCGACTGTGGTGTGCCTAACAAGAATTGTGATCTGTTCGCTGTTGGAATTTTAAATATATTTTTCTCTTTTATGAAACTCTTTCACGAGACTTGCTTTTGTTGATGGACTTGTAAGTAATATACTTGATGTGAATTGTTACTACACTTGATACATATAAAGCCTCAACTTACTCAGATACTTGGCTTTTTGCAAGCCTGATTTAGGAATAAGTAGCCACATGGTTAAATTGCATCCTTCACAAACTGGATAAATATTTTATTTTATTTGAGAAAATAGCTTTCCTTTTCAACCTATTTGCTTGGTGGTATGTTGTTCCACCGTTTTCTTGGAGCCCATACTTTTGATGCTAAAGTGGTTTGAGAGTTTACTGGTTGAAATTCCCAAGGGAAGCAGTTGAGTTGCCCTGTTGATTTAATTGCAAATGACTCTGCACAGGACACACTATGGAAGACTCGCCGCAGCCAAAAGGTGGAGATGTCAGCCCGTTTGGAGCTGCAGTCTGCTCTGGACGCAGAAATGAGGGTCAAGCAGAGTATCCAGGAAGAGCTCACACGTACTAAGGCTGCTAACATCACAACTGAGGGGTGAACCACATGTTAATAGCTTCTGCATTACGCTCCTCTTTGTTCTTCTTTCTTGTGTGTGTTTTTTTGTTTTGTTGTTTGTGCAGTAATAATATTCAGTCATTCCATTACTGATAACCTCTGACATTCAAACATTTTCTGCTTGCTTTCTCTTGGTAAAGGTTCTTTCAATGGGATTTCATTGCAGACAATGAGGTTTGTGTCTCAGTGTATTTCATCGAATTCACCACGAGCCTATAACTAAATGATTTATATCAAGTATACAGTCGTTATGCAAGCTGCTCTCAATGACTGATGTGATTGCTCTGACTCCAAGCAAGGTTATAGTGCAATGAACATTATCACCAGCGTGATATTTAGGAGAACCGCTCATGAACATCGGTCAGCCTGATGTACTCGTAAATTAGCCTTCAACTGTCGAATCCTTTGGGGACAGAGAAACTATCTTTTTCTGATAAATCTTCTTCTTCAAACATGGAAAAAAATTAGAGAAAATATTTCTCTGTAATTTTTTCCATTGTTGAAGAAGAAGATTTATCAGTCAAGTGGTTGCATCAGATAAACGTAAATCCTTCCTCAAAGTTTGGCATGAAGGCCTTCTTGCCAAACTGCCTATGATTGGCATTAACCCTGTCCTCAATTATCCAATTTCGAGAAAGGCTTCCAGGAAACTTGCCGAGTGAGCTCTTTACTCTTGACAAAGCTCAGGATATGCCTGTGATAGATTACTCAGGTTATGCCTGACATCACCCATATGCTGTGTCACCCTCCATATTTGTCGAATGCAACAACCACACATCCTCTTTCATTCCCCATACAGTTAGTTTTGGAAAGATTTACCCTCCTCATGTTTTCCTTTGACCAACAACCTCTCACTCTTTATGAATCGGATTAACATTTTTTTATCCAATCTTATTTCCCTCGTTTTTTTTTTTAACTTGTTCTATTGCAGGGATCCACATATAAGGCTCTGGGCTTCTCCTGTCACCTCCACTAAATGTAACCATAAATATTTTCTTTTAAAAAGTTTATGGGGAAAATTGGCAAAATCGATTTCATGAGGAAAACACTTGCAAACCCTCACGTAGATAGATGTATCTCGCCATTTTTGGCTATTCCTGCTGTGTAAATGTTTGACCCTTTTAATTATTTAAATGAACCACTTTCCATTGGAATGTTTTTGTGTACTCTGGTAAACTAAGTTTCCAGCGTGGGTGATGTATGCATATTTATATTTTTTGTTTTGAAATATAGCAATATTTTTGTCTTTTAGGAAACTGCACGAATCAGAAAAATCTAACAAAGATTTACGTCATGAAATTGAAAAGCTGAAAAAGGAAAATGAAGATTTAAAATGTTGCGAGAGAGGTAATACAATGCCTTCGATTTGTGTTTCTAGGTTGTTTTCTCTATTATTTTATGGTTAATATTTTTGTCCCATTGAGGAAAGATGAACAAGGAAACAACATTGCAGATATGAAGTCTCAGCATATTTTGTGTCAATTGATATGCATTGCTTTGTGATGAGATGAGTCAGGAGATAAATGGGGAAACTTTGTACTTGAACCCCAGTTCCTTTTCTTAAGAAAATCCATTTTGTGCACTGCATTTGCATATTAATTGAAAAGTTATTTTTTTCATTCCTGAAAGCAGGGTTGTTCCCACGTTCTAGCTCCATCTACTCTATGTGTACAGTCACGTGAAAAAGTACACCCCATGTAAAGTTTTGACTTTTTCAACATATTTCAACATACAGCTATTTGATCTTCATTTCAACAATATTGATAGATAAAGGTGATATAATATAACAAATATCATGAAACATTTACATTTTGTAGTCCATTGTATAATTTAAATAAACATAAGTGCAAATTTCGCATGTGGAAAAGTAAGTACACCCTTGGCTCTAATAGGTGGTATTGCCCCCTTTGGCAGAAACAACCTCAAGTAGGCGTTTCTTATACCTGTCTACCAGTCGCTGACATCGACTGGGAGAAATTTTTGCCCACTCCTCCATGCAGAATTCTTTCAGCTGTGCAATGTTTGAGGGGTTCATTGCATGCACAGCTCATTTCAAATCCCCCCACAACATCTCGATGGGATTTAGATCCGGGCTTTGACTTGGCCATTCCAGAATCCTCCATTTCTTTCTTTTCAGCCATTCCTTGGTGGATTTACTGGTATGTTTAGGGTCATTGTCATGTTGCAAGGTCCACCTTCGGTTGAGCTTCAACTTTCCGACAGCTGGCCTCACATTATCCTCAAGCACCATCTGGTACAACGAAGAATTAATAGTGGATTATATGATGGTGAGCTGCCCAGGCCCTGATGCAGCAAAGCTGCCCCAAACCATAATATTTCCACCACGATGCTTTACAGTTTGTATCAGGTTCTTGTGGTCAAATGCGGTCTTTGGTTTTCACCAAACATGTCTTTTGGTACTGTGGCCAAATAGCTCCACCTTTGACTCTTCTGTCCAGAGCACATTGTTCCAGAAGTGCTGATCTTTGCCCAGGTGTTCATTGGCAAACTTTAGTCTTGCTGGACAGCAAAGGTTTCCTCCTGGCACACCTTCTATGTAGATCAAATTTGTGCAGCCTCTTTCTCATGGTAGACTCGTGCACTTTGACATCAACAGTGGCAAGTGCTACCTGTAGGTCCCGTGATGACATTCTGGGGTTCTTAGAGACTTCTTTCAGCATCTTGCGGTCTGCTCTTGGGCTGAACTTGCTGGGGCGGCCTAGCCTGAACAAGTTGGCAGTTGTTTGGAATCTTCTCCACTTGTAGATGATCTTCCGAACAGTCGAATGATTGATTTCAAATTGTTTGGAGATCTTTTTAAATCCCTTCCCAGTCTCGTAGGCATCTATAACCTTCTTTCTGAAGTCCGCAGAGAGCTCTTTTGATCTAGGCATGGTGACGCCGCACACGTCAACAATAAAGAGCAAACCAAACTAAATGTCTGAGGTTTAAATCGGACAGGTTCCTCCAAGATCCTCTCTAACGATGTTCTAATCATTTGCACCTGAGCTGGTGCACCTGATTCTAATTTTAGGTATTTGAAGTAGTGATAAATGTAGGGGTGTACAGTGAAACGTTGACTTACGAGTTTAATTCGTTCTGTGACCGAGCTCGTAACTCAATTTGCTCTTTTCTCAAATTAAATTTCCCCATTAAAATGCATTGAAATGCTATTAATCCGTTCCAGCCCGCCAAAAACCACACCAATTTTTTTTTAAATATACAGTATATATAAAAATATCTCGCGCTTTATATTTCACCTGTATGCAGCATACAAGTTGGCAGGATGGCCTGGACTGGAGGTACGCACACTTGACTCTAAACTCCAGCCTGGGTTTGAATCCCGACCCAGCTATAACCTGTCATGTCGGTGTTTCACAGGCAGGGTGATTCATCAATGTGTGTACCGCTAAACTGGGCGCCCCGTTTGCGTCCCATTAGTTGTTGGATGTTAAGGATCTCACCGTGTTTTCCACAAAGAGAAGGCGAGCTATCGCCGGCACTCTGAACAAGTTGTGGCCTGGCATGCTCTTCTCCTCTGCCGTTATATACATCCTCCTCGGCATCTTTTTCCAGAAGAGCCCTGTCTTGTCACAGTTGAAGATTTGCTGGGGGATGTATCGTTCGGCTTCTATCAGTTCGGCAAAAGTTATAATAAAATCTTCAGCTGCCTTCACATCCGAGCTTGCTGCCTCACCATGCCTGACGACGGAGTGAATGCCGGTCCTCTTCTTAAAATTATCAAACCATCCCCGACTGGCTTTGAATGACTTCCGATGCCTCGTCCGTTGATGTTCCCGCCGCCTGCTGCACCAAATCCCCGTAAATGTCTCGGGCCTTCTCACACATGATGTTCTCGGTCACGGTATCTCCTGCGAGCTGCTTCTCCGTCAACCACACAAACAACAACTTCTCCATCTCTTCATGGATAGAGGTCCGGAGCTTTGAAATAATCGTAACGCCCTTGGCTGGCGTTATAGCCTTTATCGACTCCTTCTGCTTCAAAATCGTACATATCGTAGAAGTACTATGATCGTACTGCCTCGCCAAGTCGACAACACGCACACCTCGCTCATGTTTTTCGACGATTACGTGTTTTATATCCAAGCACATCCTCTTCTTCTTCTCAGTACTGCCCTTGGCACTCAATTTCTTAGGACCCATGGTTAAAACTAAGAAATTTTCCAAAATAACCAAAATGCGAAAACAAAGCAGCAGCTATATACGGCAGAGATGCTTGCACGGCAAGATAACCACGTGACCGGAACCCACCTGGTGGCGGGTGGCGTAAGCTCCAAAATAACCAAAATGCGAAAACAAAGCAGCAGCGATATACGGCAGAGATGCTTGCACGGCAAGATAACCACGTGACAGGAATCCACTTGGTGGCGGGTGGCGTAAGCTCGTAACTCAGATCTCGGCTCGCATCTCAAAGCAATAAACCGCCCGAGCGACGGCTCGTATCTCGGAAAACTCGTAAGTTGGTGCACTCGTTAGTCAAGGTTTCACTGTACTTACTTTTTCCACATGCGAAATTTGCATTTATGTTTATTTAAATTATACAATGGACTACAAAATGTAAATGTTTCATGATATTTGTTATATTATATCACCATTATCTATCAATATTGTTGAAATGAAGATCAAATAGCTGTATGTTGAAATATGTTGAAAAAGTCAAAACTTTACATGGGGCCTACTTACTTTTTCATGTGACTGTATATTGTCCATTGTGTAAAATGCCCTTGTAATTAATATGAGCATATACGACCCATAGCTTCGCTGCCGGATTACTCAAAAGACAACATGTCGCATTTCACAAAGATAATCCATGTCTGTCTGTGAGTCTCAAATAGAAGATAAATGAAGTGAAACACATGAAAATAGATCTTTTGTAATATTTTGCCACTTTTCATAGTAATTTCTCTCCTTGCCGGCTTTGCAGAATCGAGACAGCAGGAAGCCAGTAATTCTATTATTCCAATACTCAAGACCCCACCTTCACCAATAGACAGAGTTGATGTGAGTTTTATCAACAGAAGCTACTTCATGACCAAGTCTGTTAAATTTCCTTATTTTCCATCTCTGCCGATGTTTGCAGCTTACAGTTATTGTTGAAAGCTATAACTGTAGCAGGATCTCAAGCAGCAAATGGTGACTTACTTGGATGTAAAATTAGGCATGCACGATGCGCTGTAGGTTTATGACACTTTCTTTTTTTTCTCAACATGCAATCTTTTCAGTTCAAGCTGACTTCCTCTTCAACATTTTTCACAAAAGAAAAAAAAGTAAGAGGTGATTTGTATTACTTTCTCCTTGGATCTCTTCCAGACCATTCAATTAGCCATTCCACTACCCTTAAAAAAAGCATTTGCTTTGTTGAAAATCTTTGGCCATTAGAAACCTCTCATTATCCATTTATATCATAAATTAGTTGTTCTTTGGAATTTTTTCTCTTGCATCTCTCATTTTTACACTCACCCATCTCATGTCTGCATTGAAACAGTAAAGGATGGTGTAGTTTGTTATTTAAACAGAAGGAGAAAGGGTGGTGCATCTTTATTTAGTATAAATAAAATGTAAGCGCTGACTTGTCTTTCCTTACGTTTAAACAACAAGTGAAACACCTGTCTGTAATCCCCCAGAATTGACATATTTTACATTATCACTTGTTATACATACTCCTACTGGGATCAGCACTCTGCCATACATATTTGCATCGAAAGAATTGGGGTCTGCACCCGCACCCCCACCCCCTTATTTTCAGTTTACAAATTTACAAAGATGTACTAAAAATACATAATCTCAATATTATTACCATTTATTTTTTACATTACATTGGACGTTCAATGTCACTGAACACTCATACATGACCAAAAAATTGACAAAAACAATAAAATTGACATTGAAAAGATTTTTAATACCTTAAATTTATTGAACACATACAATGCCGATAGATAGTCGACACCCTTTCAAAATTTTCATCTTATGTTCTGTTGAAAGGCCTGGAATTAAATTGCATTAAATCAGCCTTTTTCCACCTTTATTTACACATCGTAACCCACAACTTCCAAGTGAAAAGTAAATTAAACACTGGAGTTGCTAAGGAACAAAAAGATAAATGTCTGAGTGGCCCAGTCAGAACCCCGATCTAAATCCAATCGAAAATCTATGGCATGACTTGGAGTGCTGTCCATCAACGCTCCCCAGGCAACTTGACTAAGCTTGAACAGTTTTGTACAGAAGAATGGGCAAATATTGCTCAATCAAGGTGTGCAAAGTTGGTAGAGACCTATCCCAACAGACTCAAAGCTGTAATTGCTGTCAAAGGTGCTTCCACCAAGTATTCACTCGGGGGGGGGGGGGGGAGGGAGGGATGGGAGGGGTGGACACTTATACAACCAAGATATTCTAGTTTTGTATTTTTAACTAATTTTCTGAAATTTGTAGAATTTGTTTCCTTTCTTTTTACTTTCTTTTAAGTAAATTTAAAGTAAAGTAAATTTGTATAATTTGTTTACTTTGTTTTTATATTTACTTTCTTTATACATATGCTAGTTGGCGTCAGGAAGGGCATCCGGCCATAAAAACATTGCCTCAAAAATAGAACCATGACAATTTGGAGAAGATTGTCATGGGGACCGCAAGGCTAACCCCCGCTCTTGCAGGGAAAATGGCCTTAAAATGCCTGTTGTGTTGTTGTATAAATATGCTAGTTGCTCAGCATCCCATGAGATAATCAGCTGACTAACCTTCAGCATGAATTGGTACTTTATGACAAAGATTTGTGCCATTTACGTCAATGTTTGTGCTATTTCCAATTATGACTGAGCATTCCCAATGCAACTATTGCTAATTTCCCAATGAAATGGAAGAACACATGTTCTGCAAATGTTGAAAACAGGACAATCAGGCCAAGAATATTGATGAATTCGGAGGAATAATATTGGTAAAGAAATTTTGAAGTAATTTTCCATAGCACCAGTTTTTCCATTACTCGCCAAACAGAGACCCAACACCATCAATGATGGATTACACTTTTGTCAAAATTGTAGGCCTCAACTAAAAAGAGTCGTATTAAAAAAAAAAATGGAAAAAGGTTTTGTAACATTTGTGATACATAGAATCACACTTTTTTTCCTTTTCTTTTTTTCTAAAAAGTTTGCTTCAGGGCTTAGAATTTGGCCCACACTGCTCTTACTGCAAAAAGCGCTTTCCCTGCCCACACCAACCTGAATGCCTGCCCCGCCCACACCACCCTGAATGCTTGCCCCACCCACACTGCCACGAACAATCGCCACACCCACACCACCATGAGCGCCCAAATTGCCGCAAACACTTGTCCCACCCACATGCCATGAATGCCCACACTGCCACAAACACTCGCCACACCCACACCACCATGAGTAGCCACACCGCCACGAACACTCGCCACCCCCACACCACCATGAGCGCCCACATTGCCGCAAACACTTGCCCCACCCACACCACCATGAATGCCCACACTGCCATGAACACTCGCCACACCCACACTGCCACGAACACTTGCTACACCCACACTGCCATGAACACTCGTCACACACACACTGCCACGAACACTCGCCACACCCACACCATCATGAGTGCCCACACCACTGCAAACGCTTGCCCCACCCACACTGCCACAAACGCTTGTTGGGTAGGTGACAAGAATAAGCTGATTTGATTTTGGTTAAAGGCCGGATGAAGATCTGGCCTATCAGTGCAGGGATACAAAACGTAAACTGTTCAGCCTGGTGAAGGAAGGTATGCACACTACCAAGTGCCGTTCCAGTTGTTATTGTTGTCATTTAAAAAATACAAATTAAACGCTCGTAGAACAGCTACAACCCAGAACGGATCAGGATGCCATGTAACAAAACGAACAGTATAAATAGAGGGGGAAAACACACCAACAGCAGAGTTGAGCGACAAATAGTTGGAGGCTTGGACAAACAAGGGATGTGGGGAAGCCCAAGGGCACCCCCCCCTCCCTTCTCTGTAAGGGGGTTGGGGGCCCGACTTACAATTTTCACCGATCTCCACCAAATTTTACATGTGTTGGTGGTACCCAATGTCCCACCCCCCACCTCCTCCTTCCCACGGCTTGCCAATGCTCTTGACGGTAGCAAGTCTTTCTATTCTCTAAAAATTGAAGGTAGCAAGTATTTTAGCTCTTACACGAACCTCGATCTTGTATCCAAAAAATAGAAAATAAATAGAATGATCACACAGCCTAAATAAAATTGCCCATTTTTCAATATAAGGAATTTGATGAATTTTCATGGACAAAACTGGTATATAAGGGGTATTGGCTATAGTTATTATTACTTCAACGCTTTTGACCATATCCTATAAATAGCAACCAACATGTCATCCACAGCAACCAAGACAATAGTCATTTTCGTTCACAGCAATGTTGAGAGGAAAGAGACTGCTTTTCTTTTTTAGGTTTTTGTTTTTCCAGTTAAAAAAAAATTAAAAGGTGTCTCCTTGTTCTTTCTTTCAACTATAGGTGTCACTGCTTTGGTAGCCTGATAGCTGCTCGTAACTTTATCATTATTTTATAATTATTATTTTATTTATTATTATTATTTTATTATGGCTGGCAGGATAGCCTAAATTTATGCACACTCACCTCTGAGCTGTCTACCCTGTGTTTGAATCTCGACCCAGCTATAAACTGTCATCCTGGTATTTTTCAGGCAAGGTGAGGCATCAATGTGCGTGCCATCCCTTGGATGAATGTTGAATTGGGCATCTCATTTGTCAACATTAGTTGTTAGACATTAAGTATCCGAAAGTGTCCTTCGAGAAGAGTCGGCAAACTATTGCCGGCACCATGGCGAAATTCCAAATTCCTGCCCTAACTAGGCGAATGTCAGGCCTGGCCAAGCTGGTTCGTGAAAGACTTAGGGCCAACTTTCCACTGGCCTTCCCCACAAAAATCTGGGAATAATTGGGGCTGTGAAAGAAGAACAATTATAATTGTCATTTTATAATTGTCATTTTATTTAGCAAGTGTGCACATGTGGAATAATTTGCTTTCATATCTTGGCCTCCACTGGCATGTCTTCACGTCTGTAAATTCTCCTTGTTTTGCTAGTGCACATTTGTGTGGACTAAGATTATTTGTTTCAATGTAACATAGTTGGCTTTTTTGAGTAGAAAGCTGTAATTGTCCTGGCCTTATGAACTTTCAATTATTCCTTGTGTTCTGCCTTTCTGTTTGAATCTAAGGAGAAGGATCAAACACCACAATCCTTAGCTACTCCACAGCTGTCCCGAGCTTCATCCCTCCCAATGCACTCTAACCTGAGTACTTCATCCAAGGTATATAATTGCCCCCATATTTTACAATATCTCATCATCGGCCTTGTTTCTATTTACTTTTCCCTGCTCTTTTTATCACTTGCATGACGCACACTGCTATTGTGGCACATTCCTTGTCCCTTAATAGACATTTGCATTCCTCCAGTTGGTGAAACTGAAGTTGTATAAAGTAAAAACCCCATTGCAAATGGTTTCAATGTGAATACAACTTTCAAAACTTCAATTCTCTGCTTTTACTTGGTGATGTGAGAGGTGTTTTTTCCTGGGGTTTTTGTCACCGTAACTTAGCAATTTGAATTAAAAGTGGCTTTGGAAGCTTTCTTTGTTTATATAGACTTTGCCAGTGCTAGCCAATAGTACATGCATTCAGATGCAGTATCGACATGTAAATGCACATGTAAATATTACCACCAGACCTGTGAAAATACCAATGAACCGAGAGGACAATACCAATATACACCCACAAAATACCTTCGAGACCATCAGTCTCAATGGCCAACGCCTCTGGCCGTACTTCAATTATTTATTCCAAAGCTAACCAAACATGAAGTAGGTCAATTTCCAATATATGCCCACAAATCAAACAACAAACCAGCCCTCCAAACTTGCTTCTTATTCACAATTCCATAAATACAGTCGGACCCAGACATTCGCGGGGGATACGTTCCTGCAAAATGCTGCAAATGTCGAATCCATGGATGTGGTGGCATTGTTTCAGTGAGAAAAGGGGGATAGGTTCCTGGCGGTTCCTGATTCATAGGGGAAATTAAAAAAAGTTAATAATGTTTTCGACTGCAAATGCACATGATTACAGTTTCATAAAAATGCTTACAAATTAAAAAAACGACAATACCATGTACTGCTTCCAATTTAATGAATGAATGCGCTTGCACTTTGTTATGAAATCAAGTCGAGACCTCTTTCCCAGATATGAGGCTTTATTGAAATCTATCTCTCCATACTCTATAAGACAAAATAAAAGAATAATATTAGAACTACAAAGAAAGAACGAAATAGCATTCCCAACTAATATATAAGCAAACAAGTGACAATTAATATTCTCCATCATACCTCACTCAAGTGTCCACTGTTAGGGAATTAATTAATTTAGCCTTGAATGATTTGACAAGACTCAAGAAATTAATTGTCCAAGCTTGTTTCAGAAGTACAATCAGCTGATTTTAATGACACGTGGGAGTCCTCAATTCACTGATACCGATATTCAATTCAGAGTAACACATACACAAATAAAATAAAATAAAATCACCACGCTGGCTCAACACACTACATTTCATACATACAACTGAACCGAGAGCCTTGCCGATGTTCTGCTGCATGGCTATTTATAGTCGGAGATGAAAGAGGGAAAGGTCTAATAAGGTTCAGAGAGATAACAGACATTTCGGCATTTCGTGATTCCTCCACTCCTTGGCAGTCAGCTCTCTCTTCGTTATCTTCAACTCTAG
This sequence comes from Myxine glutinosa, assembly GCF_964187855.1. Taxonomy (NCBI): domain Eukaryota; kingdom Metazoa; phylum Chordata; class Myxini; order Myxiniformes; family Myxinidae; genus Myxine; species Myxine glutinosa. The sequence goes on along the minus strand of NC_136269.1, from coordinate 66,620,563 downwards.
CGGCCATGGATGTCACGTCATGAGGAACAGAGATTTCTAACTGTTTTTCTAAGATAAACAGAACTTACTGCTCCTATGAGATAAAAACATGCTTCGTGTGCGTGGGGACATCTGCTCTTTCTCAATCTCCCTCTAGGAGAAAAACAGGGTGGCAAAAGTTCCAATGAGTGAGAGTTATTTATACATCATTGTTACAAGATCTATATTTTAAATCTTTTATATATATATATATATATATATATATATATATATATATATATATATATATATATATATATATATATATATATAATATAATATAATATATAGGTATCGTATGAAAAGTCGTATCGTATAAAAAGTATATTATTTATGCAATATTAGACTAAAAAGGACTATATCCTTCCTATTCTCTAACCGAGCTTACTTGGCTGCACGGCTCTGAATCTCGGTAAAGGAGCCCAGAATCATTATGGTCTACAGCATAACTAAACTAGTTCTATCTCATTGTCATTACAATACATTTAATTAATTTAGAGGGTCAGGGACAAGTTTGAATTTGAATGCCTGCGATAACTCGCCTACCCCTGGCTTGTAGAGGTTTTTCTACTTCTACACCACTCAGAATACAGAAATGAAACAAACTACTCCTCCTTCCTACCCTACATTCCATTATATATCAACTCCTCAGTATCATCCCACAACTGAATCATCTTCTTCATATTTCATCACATTCTCCCTCCATTAAAAAACAAGCTAGCAAACAAATAGCAAATAAACAAGAAATCAACATAACACAGTGCAGATCTCTACCAACCAAAACGAGTAGGCGGCTAGCACAATCGACCAGCACGGGTTCGATAAACACCTTCAGTCCCGGGTCCTCGGAACTCGCAAAAGAAGGATCACCCTCTTCGGACCGCTTTCTTTGAGGGCTTCGCGATACCGATGGGACCGTAACCTCAGGAACCTTGACATTATCCTTAATCACATCATCCCCGATCGAACCATGCCGCGACTCTTTTCTGACGGGGAAATCAGCGATTCCGTCAACCTTCTCATCCTCGTCAATTCTCCTTTCTCCACAGGGTGCAAGATGCCCGACCGATACAGTAGTCTCGTCTCCGTCGGGCAACGTAAAGTGTGCGTAGTCCAAAATTTCCATGCGATCCACCAACGGTTCATATTTACTTTGTCTGACCGCTCGTCTCAGTAGAGCCGGACCGGGCTCCGTCAACCAAGAGGGTAGCGCTTGCCCACTTGCACTACGTCGCTGGAATTGAAACAAGCGCTCATGCGGCGTTTCATTCGTGGTTCTACACAGTAGCGAACGGATAGTGTGCAGTGCATCAGGCAATACGCGCTCCCACAGCTGCGGAGGCAAACCGCGAGACTTCAAGCTCATTGACATGGCTCGCCCAATAATCCCGTTGTATCGTTCCACCAGACCATTGCCTCGAGGACTGTACGCCGTGGTATGGCTGGAGGCTACACCTCGATCCTGGAGAAACTGCTTAATCTCCTGAGACAAACAGGCCGTACCTCTAACTGAGTGAACAGTAAAAACATCCGAGCAGTAAAAACAATTGCCAAAGGCATTCAATAACTGTCGTAGATGACATGTCTACGCACGGAAAAGCGAATGGAAATCGGGAGTACTCGTCAACAACTGTAAGGATATATCGGCGCATCCCTGCAGCCGGCAGTGGACCTTTGAAATCCACGTTCAAACGCTCCCACGGCCTTCCTGCATGAATCAGAGTTCCCATAGGTGGTCTGTAAAAACTCGGTTTAACCTCGGCGCACACAGAGCACGTCTTACATATGTGCCGGACTTCATCTATAGAAAAGGGCAGATTCCTACTCCGCACGAAGTGGGCCATCCGCATGCCCCCTGGATGGAAAAGCGTTTCGTGAATATCACGCAACTCGCCGGTGGTCATCCCCGAACAGACAGGTCGAGATAGAGCATCAGCAGCTAGATTATCTCGTCTTGGTCTATACACAATGTCAAAGCTTAAATCGGCTAGTTCAACGCACCAGCGAGCGATCTCATTCTTGATCTTCTGCGGATGGTGGCCATCGTACATAAATACGACGGACTGTTGGTCCATAAATCAACTGAAAATGGCTTGCCTAGAAGGAAGTGGCGCCACCTTCTGATCGCTTCTACAATTGCATAAGCTTCCTTTTCGATGGCAGAATGCCGCTTTTCATTGTCAGACAGAGTTCGAGAAAAGAACACGACTGGCCTTCCAGCTTGTTTGAGCGTCACCGTGATCGCACTGGCCGAAGCATCTGTCTCGACCATGAAAGAAAAGTCTCGTCAATCGAGGTCACAATAGCACTAGCGATGTCGTCTTTCAATGGTTGAAAGGCAGCCTTCACGGCCAAGGTTAGTGGAAATATTTTGCATTCTACCAGTGGTTTGATCTTCTCTGAAAACTGTGGGATGTACTTGGATTAATGAGCGAACAAACCCATAGCTCTATGCAACGCAGCGCGGTCAACAGGAGGGGCCATATCGAGCAAAGGTTGCAGCCGAGCAGAGTCAGGTCGTATCTTCCCTCCGGTCACGGTGTACCCCAAGAGATCTACTGTTTTGACTGAATAGCTACACTTATCCACATTGAAGGTTAAGTTGTATTTCTGAGCTATGTCCAAAAATCGCCGCAAGTTAGTATCATGGTCCACCTGATCCCGGCCGCAGACTGTGACATTGTCATCGTACACGAAAACATATTTTATCTGCTCTCTGGATATAGTCATGAATCGCCCGTTGGAAGCAAGAGAACACCATTAGTGACCCCGAAGGGAATCCTACGGAGTTGGTACAACTGCTGACCTGATTTGAAGGCGGTGTAAAGGTGATCTGTCTCCCTGATCGGTATCTGGTGATAAGTGCTTCGAAGGTCCGAGGTGCTAAATATCCTGTAGGTAGATACTTCCCTGACCATATTGTCCATCTTGGTTAGTGGGTAGGCATCAAGTTGGGTAAATCGATTGATCGTTTGAGCATTATCGATGACCATTTGCTTCCGGTGATTAGGGTAATTGACTACGAGCACTTGTGCCCTCCAAAGCGAGCTGCTCAGTTCGATGATACCCTCGTGTAGCAGCCGCTTGGTCTCATCAGCGATAAATTGAGGATCCGGGCACGAGTATCGCCTATACTTTACAGTTATCGGACGGCAATTTGGTGTCAGACACGAGAATAGCGGGGGAGGCTCGATTGACATCTCTGCCAAGCTACATACCGAGAAGACGTTAGGGGATTGTTCACCATTGAACTTCATCTCTAAACGCCCGTGCCGATTCAATAAATCAAGTCCAAGAAGAACATCGGAGCACAGATTCTGCAGCACCATCATCATAACATCCATATACAATATATCATTAGCTACCAAGTTCACCACAGAAAACCCTTTTAAACTTTGCCATAGGGCCACGGAAGCCATGCTCACGTGCTGAGTGGCCGGAACAGTGGGCCATCCATGTCTTCTGACAAGAGCTTGGCTGACGTAGCTTTCACTGCTCCCAGTATCGATCAAAGCATCAGCTGCTTCATCATTAATCACCATAGGTATCACCTCTCTCGCCAGGCTGCGAGGCGCGACCCCAATGACAGGCGCTGCTCTAGATGTGAGCGTGCGAACGAGCATCGTCTGTCTAGCCTTGGTCGATCTGCAGACTTTGGCAAAGTGTCCCTTCTTGCCACAACAGTTACACAACGCGTCTCGAGCTGGATACTGGCTCCTTGGGGTGTCGGCGATTCCCACCAAAAAAAACATTTCGCAGTCGTTGTAATCGGGCCGATCTCAGTGTCTGGACTCTCGCCGAGGGGATCCAAGCAAGCGGCAGCCTACTCGGGAGCTCACTCCGCGACGGAAACCGCTTCCGAGCGTTTCTCGGCAGTCGCGGCGCTTGTCGTCAGATATTGACGTCAGTACGTCTCAGACCGGACCTGGGCCAGTTGCAGAACCCTGGCCTGTTCGTACGCAACCTGAAAGGTCATAGCCTCGTTCTCGAGCAGTCGCTGACGAATGGCAGGCGATTGGAGACCAGTAATGAAGGCATCTCGCATTAGGTCATCGGTGCCCTCGATGGCCGTCCGAGCCAGCACCCCGCAGTCCTTGCCGAGTTGTCGTAACACTTGCGTATACTGCTCCAATGTCTCAGCCGTTTCTTGCCTGCTTCCGAATAACCGAATCGTCTTCATATTTCATCACCCACTTTATTAAAAGTGCTTAACCAACCATACCGTGAAACTAAAAAAGCAACAGCATGCACACACCGTTTCAAATTTTTATTTCACAACACACACAACTTTTATGATGATGGTGATGATGAAGAAGAATTAACGTGAACTCCTCAAACTCTGAAGGCGACCCAGGCGAAGGTGCTGATGTGCACAGAAAGGAATGTAGGTGAGTGCGCTGAATCCGACGCATGTGAGATTGCTGATGAGTCGTGTACTGAGGGAGAGGCAGGAGAGGGTGCTGAAGAGAATGCATCGCTCAGTGCATCAATTGTGCTGGAGCCACCCGCGCCAGCCTAGCCAGATGCTCGTAAATAAGTCTTGCCTTTGCACGATTGAGAGGTCGACTTAAAGGCATGCTCTTCTGCGCATTGTCCTATATCCATAAGCTTAGAGACTTCTCCATCCTTTCTATGTGGACGTCCCAGACCTCAGTGTCCACCTTGGTGCTTTGTTGCGCTCTCGCAGCAACACTTTCTCTGATTGCCTTCTCATTCTTCCATATATAGCGAACAGTTGATTTGTTCACCCCATAATGCCTGCTCAGAGAGGCTGCACTCTCCTCTTGAAAGCTGGTCTCCCAGCTCCACTTTGCCTCAGGCTCATCACTTTCCTCTGCCTCTTGGCAGTCGACGCATCTCCAGCACTGCTCTTGCACTTGGGAGCCATGATCGAACGATGAACAGAGCGAGAGGTGAAAACACAGGTCAAAGCAACGGGCCGTGAAGAATGATTGAGACCCAGGATACGGTGGACATAAGTAGCCGTGTGGGAATTGTGGTAGCTGCGGGAGGGGTGGGTTGTCTGCCCATTGTTTCTTGGGGGATTCCATATTGGGCAGCTGGTAATAGATGCGGTGAAATGTTTTAATTGTGTATGCAGGGCATAACATATGCAGCTGGTAAAAGATGCGGTGGAGTTTTCATTCTGCAACTAGCGGGGCGTAATGCATTGCGCAGCAGGTGGTAGATGCAGTGGAGCATTTTCATTGTGTAACAGCTCGGATGATGCCATATTGAGCGGCATGGTGAAATCACTAATAGATGCGGTGAAGCGGTTTCATTCTGGGCAGTAACTCGCGGTGGACGACTTGTTACGCAACTCGTGGGACATGTCGCGAGGCTATGTTCACAGTGTAAATGGTGGGACAATGCCACACAGCTCACTTATAGCGGCTAAAATATTTTTATGCGCATGTGAAAAAATAAAATGTGCGCCCGTGAAAAAGGTGAATATGCAGGGTCCGCGAATGTTGGGAACTGCCTGTGTACATACTCATTCACATTTACATAAACACGCTCACATCTGAAAAAACTTCTATCTTCTCCCGCAATCGTCACACCAGTAATCCTCACTATACATAATGCTCAACTCTGCAACTCAGCTCACCACATGCATTAGTAGTGTATATATGTTGCTTCTGGGACACTCATTTTCCCATTGACTTACATTTTAATTTTCCTCTTGACCTCATTGCCCATTAACACCTCTATTTCTCCCACCCTAATCTTTATGAACCTTTTGTCTATAGTACCTATCCTTAATGTTGTTCATTAGACCACTCAAACACTACAAATATTTGTTTTCCCTTATAGACCTATAATCCTTCTACATATCATCTGGCAGATTATCTTTGACCCACTCAAACATTGACCCATTCACTTACATGTTAATTTTCCTCTCACCTCTTTACGAACCTTTTAGCCTTTTGACACCTATCCTTAATGTTGTTCATTAGACCACTCAAACAATGATTCCCCCTTGGTTTTATGGTACTCTTACTATCAATGATCCCGAGTCGACCACTCAAACATTGATCCTACAAATATTTGTTTATGCGTGGGAAATAATTTAATTCTCTTGCCACTCCCTTCACCATCTAATATATTAACAAAAAAGATGTTTGAGTTTGGTTCTTTATTAAGATATTTTAACTGAGCTGAGATAAAATAATAAACCTCCCTCAATGTTCTTGTTTGAGCGCCTCCAGTGCCACATACCATTTTTAAATTAAAGTATATATTTTCCTGACAACCATCAAAGTTTTCCGTCCACTCAAAAATATTTCCATCTTTTTTACCCAATTCACCGGTATTTAAATTAATTCTCTTATTTGTTTTGTAAATTTTTGTACCATTTGTCTTTTCAATTATACCTATTTGATATTTTTCACATTCGTTATGTTTCCCATTTATATACCAAGGTTGATTACACCTCCACTCTTTAGTCTGGTTGGTAGTTGGTTCTATCATTTATATAATAGTAAAAAGGCGGCGGTAGCCCGTTAAAATCCCTAACCCCCCCCCCCCCCTTTTTTAACTTATCACTTATATACTTATATAACCATAAGGGAGACTATCAATTACATTTTCTAAAATAAACCTCATCATCAAAAGCCCCCAATGCTTTCTTATTCACCTCTTCTGAATATAATTTATGTTTATAACTTCTTATTCCATTAATCTTTCTAAACTCTTCTTTCTTTGTTGTTAAACAGTTATAATAATCCTTAAAGTTTATTCTTTCTTTAATAACATTTTTCTTTACACCTTTTAACTTCTTATCAGTCTTTTCAACGTTATTCACAATGTATTTATAAGCATAAGCCTTAGACCCTAATCCCACAAATTCACTCATGACATTTCCTCCTAATTCATCCTTAAACTTTCCAATCACCTTTTTATTTTTAGAAGAGAACAACTCACTCTCTGGACTGTAATTACTAGTGTCATAGATATTAATGTCCTTTTTCATGTCTGAATAAACATCATCAGTATTAATTTGCAAAATAAAACTATCTGTATCCATATAAAGTAGATTAACATCATTTTGATATTTCTTCCTCAAGTTATTATAAAAGTAATCATACATTAATGACTTTGATAAATCAAGAATTGATGTTCCAATATAAATAGGTTTGTCCATTTCAATACTCTCTTTAATCAAATGGATCGCACAAAAGTTCTCAGTAAAGACCTCAGCTCTAGTAAAACTCGGTCTATTAATTAATTTTGATGCTTGTTTCCAAGATGTTGAAAGTCTGATATTTTGTCTTTTCCTCACATTTTCCATGGTCTTACCAAAGACCGCATTATTCATCAACTTATAAAAGTCTTTCTCAAAATCTGTTTTTGACTGTTCTTCTTTGTGTATTAAAATCAATGTACTCCTTTAGCCAATGACTTTGATTGAACTTTAGAACCCTGTGGATCTTCCCTACTCTTAGACCTTCTGATAAATATTGTTGCAAATTGCTTTGGTGTAGAACATAATTTTTCTTGTCATATAATGTAGTAAGTAATTTTTCTGTTGATTCACCTATATTAAATGATTGTTGATAATCACTTAACCACTCCTTCTTTGGACTTTCCTTTTCACAAGCAAATGGGAGATCTTTGTGTAGGTTATGAAGTTCCTCTGGATATTTCAAATCGACCTCAAAATAATAACCAACCTTTGAATCATCCAATTCTTTTTGTGTAGAGATACATACATCTTGTAAAACCTTTTTGTAATCTTTTTCCTTTACCCATCTAAGTTTTCCATAAGGAAGAGCCTGAGACATTGCCCAGCCATACAGGTTGTTCTCATCATAATACATCAAGTAGGAGCTCTCTACCGATGGATCATAATTTGGAATAAAATAATAATAAAATAAAATAATTATGATGGATCATAATTTGGAATGTACTTGTTATTTGCTTGAGCATATCTCTTTGAACAGACTTGTGAAATTCCTCCTCTCTTTGCCTTTTCAATCATCAAAAGCATATCAACATCGGCAATCAAATCCAAAGCTTGTTTTGTCATTTTCAACATTGCACTCCAGGCCAATCCAGGTGCTGTGTAGTAATGAGCAGGATCCAATCCATATCCAGTGCGACAAACAGATCTAAAGGCTTCAAATACATCGGCCAATAAAAGCACATCAGTTTTGAGATACAAATCGTGATACTCGCCAAGATTCTTGATGTTATATTTTTCCCAAACATTTTGTGTGTGTACATAATCTTTATCAGATATATGACTGTTGTTTAATTTGTTATATAAATTTTCTTTTGAAGGAAGTTGTGTTTCATTGAATCTCTCAAATGAGTCACTATAGTCATAGGGGTAAATTCCCTTTTGTGTTAGAAAATCTTTATCTCAAAAATACTCTGAAAGACATGGAAACTCTTTGAGATTTTGAACCAAGTTAGCCAATGGACTTGCCATGATATTTAAATGTATCAAGAAATCTGATATGAGTAATAGGAGATGTGTGAATTGTTTTTGTGAATGAAATGTATTTCTGATCCGTGTTTGGAATTGCTGAGATGCTTCCAGAAGTCTTTGAGAGTTCCTTGATAAATAGATGTGTATCATAATGAGCGTTGTTATGAAGAAAAACAGGAATGAAAGAGGGGAGTTGATAATTAATATTACAACTTTGATGAGCCGGACCTCTATATTTACCAGTGAGATGACAATGGTCTCTAACCTTTAGAGCTTTACCAATTTTCTTCTCACAAATATGACAGGCAACCTTTGGCTGTCTAAATTCTCTTTTTTCTTTACTTGTTAAGGACATTGGTTTATTGGTTTCTCTCATTATCTTGGTTAATCGGACACAGTCTTTTTCTAGTCGTTTCACAAACTCCTCTGGGGTATTTGAGCCTCGATACACCTCTAACTTGTTATATTCATCACCAACGGATGATTTGATATAATAACAAAAACCACAAGGAGTATGTTTTTGATATTTATTTGTGTATGATTCTTTTGGATCTGGAGAAGCAGTATCTATTTTTTCTAGAATAATTTCAAAATCAGCATATATAACAAATGGATGTTTTATTGTTTTCTTTTCATCTTTGAATGTGATCTTTGAGCCTTTTTTAGGCATGTTGATTACCGTTGATGTATGTTCACCACAATAATTTGAATGTTTATCTAATCTTTCTTGTGTATGGAAGAAGTTAAGACAACGCATACAAATATATATTTTATTTGTTCTTTTACATACTTGTGGTTTTATTAATTTTGTAATATCTTTGATGTATGTATAATGTGAATTTTCGTCTGAATTAAAATATAGAAGATTAATATGAGTTTGTTTACAATTGTCAGAAAGCTTTAAAACCTGAATGTTGTTTGTTTCTGTTAGACCATAAACATTAACTGATAAATTATTCAACTTTTCAAATTTAGGAATATCATTTAAAGTCATCGGAAACTTTAGATCTTTCGTATTTAATGTATTCTCATATTTTTTATAATGAGATACTCTTTCATCATGAAAATGTGGAGGATGTAAGTGTGCTAGAATAGACCAGAGAAAACATTTATTGTCTTTATTTTTGATATTGATAACTGCTTTTCTATTTTTGATAACACTGGGTAAATCAATGTAAGAAGAAGCTTTTAGAGGATCTGATTTAAGAATATGAATGTCTATGTAAATAATTTTTCCTATATTGAATCCATTTCCTACGATTGAATTATCCACATCTTGCTCTTGTTTAATAAGTTCATCATAGACTCCTGATGTTTTAAAATCTTGATATGAAGATATAAAGTGTGGCTCAGTTCTCATGTATGGTGTATCTATAACTCCTTCGTCCTTTGTCATTTCTAATTTTACTCCCATATAAAATTTAAGTGGTTTCATTTCTTTTAGTGTTTTTTCAATCAACGTTTGAACAGCAGGTTTAACTATTTCTACAGCATCAACTATAGACTCTGGTTCAGGAGGTTTGAAGTTAAAGACTCTTATTTTAATATGTCCTTTGAATGTGCCATCAGAGTTTTTAGTTGTGATAAAATTTGATAAATGTTGATTTGTTTTATGATGTATTTCGAAGCCTTTCTTGAGGATATTTTTATTACAGGCAGAACAGTGTTTTGTTTCCTTCTGAATAGGAGATAGTAGGTGAAGTAGATTAAATGTGTGTTTGTTAGTTTTAAGGTGTCTTTTGTATTGTTTATATTCTTGTTCACAAACGTCACAATACGTTGCTTTGATTATATTTATATAGCAAAATTATACTTAAAGTAAAACACCTTTTTAGAGGCTTTTTTAAAGATGAAACTGTGCTTAAAGTAAAACACTTATAGAAGAAAGTGCCTTTTTACAGGCTTTTTATATATGAAACTATACTTAAACTAAAACACTTTTTCACTCAGAATCATCTGAGTCATAACTATCACATGAATACTCAGAATCATACTCAGTCATCAATAAAGCTACTCTCATAACTATCATTTGAGCACAAACTATTAGCATCATAACTATCATCTGAGTTCAATGAAATACTATCATCACCATCGTCCGGGTTCAATGAAATACTCTCATCACTATCGTCCGAGTTCAATCAAATAGTAAAATCTTCACTGCTGTAATGACTCATATTTAATTAGCAGGAAAAATATTCCCATCAATATCTATATACTTTCTTTCATTAACAGATTCAATCTCTACATTTTTAATATCAAAAGTTATCTTGAAATAATCTCTAACTATCATAGAACGAAATGACATTTCACCAGAAATATTAACATCATTCATTTTACTTAGATCTACACCCTTTGGATTATTAAAGAAAATACAAATGTCTCCTCTAGAATTATTAATGGTCTTATCATTCTTTTTCAAAGTATCACGATCGATCACTTTTTCAAGCTTTGAATAAATTGCCAGGAGTAGAGGAGAAACTTTTGTTAGATTTACTTTAATGGATGTCTTTCCAGGTATAGTTAGAGCTCTTCCTTCAAATGAAATAGAGGGGCTCATGTTATTTTCCATAACTGGTTTTACCCAAAAATTTCCATATTTATCTTTGTTCAATTTAACATCTTTGACATATTTTTCTATATCTTCCACTGAAGTAGAGATTGATTGAAATTTGTCTTTTGTGCTTTGAAACATTGTATTTATTAGCTAATAAACTTGCGTTTAGTTTTAGTAAAAATTTACTATAGAAATATGATAGAAGGATATTTAGAATTTCCAGACTCTCCATATGATAAATTAGAGAATTGTCCGGCTTGTGATAGAATAGGGCTTAATAATGAGGGTTCATATAAACAATGTATTTTCTGTGATTATTTTCTAATTAATGATAATAAAAAAATAAATAAATATATAACTTTTAAATTAGAACCAAAAATGAATTACTTTTTTTTTTTTTTTTTTTTTTGTATACAAGATCGAGGCTCGGGAAAGAGCGAACATTAATCACACAAAAAGACAAACCGACACACAAAACACAAAAAACAAGGGGAGCGGCAGACAAGATGGGGAGAGAGGGGGAAGGACACAAACACAACATTTGAGAGCAGGGACCGAGAGACATGGAGAGATCTGAGAGAGGGCGAGGGCTTTGGGGGGGGGGGGAGGGCAAGGGAAGGGGGTGGTGGGAGAGGTATAAAACATATGGACACTGGCGGGACTTTAAGGAAAGAAGTTGGAATTTCAAACAAGGTGGATCGATCTGGGGTGAATTAGCGGGGGTAGAAAAGATCAAGGTTTTGGATGGGGGAAGATAAGAGATGGTGGTGAACAGCTGTTTTAAAGACCTGGAGGGAGGAGTGGGATTGAAGGGAGTTGAGGGAGTTTGTTCCAGAGGCGGGAGAAAAGAGGAATGAAAGAGTGAAGGTGAGCAGAGAGCCAAGATTTCGGCAGTTTAACCATCAGAGGGATGCTGGCAGATCTTGTGCGACCTGTAGGAATATTTGGGGGACAGAGCACAGAGAGAGCTGGGGGTGCAAGGCTGGAGAGGAGTCGGTAGAAGACAGAAAGACCACCTACCTGCCTGCGGTGAGTGAGTGAAAGGCCCTCAGAGATAGCTTCATCACGGGAGATTCCAATAATTCTGAAAGCTTTGGTTTCAACAGCGTGAAGCCGAGCTAGGTGTGAGGCAGGAGCACCGGCCCATAGGGGAGAACAGTATTCCATTGAGCTGCAGATGAAAGCCTTGTATGTGGTGAGGAGCTCAGGTGTGCCGAGGAAGGACTTCGCACGACGGAGGATGCCCAGTCGGCGACTGGCTTTGGAGGCCAGATTTGAAATGTGGTTTTCCCAGGAAAGATCATGGCAGATAGTGAGACCCAAAAGTTTGAGTGACAGAAACAGAGTTTCTGTTGACAGAAACAGTCAGTTGACAGACAGTTGACAGAAACAGATGACAGAGTCATCAGCAAAGAGATAGAGAGGATTTTCAAGAGAGTCAGAGAGATCATTGATGAAGACCAGAAAAAGCACTGGGCCCAGAACACTGCCTTGGGGAACTCCAGCCTGAACAGGAAGAGGAGATGAGAGAAACCCATTCAGGGCCACACGTTGACGACGACTATAGAGGAAGTCCGCCAGCCATGCGTGGAGATTTCCATGGATACCAAAGGAGGAGAGTTTGGTGAGCAGAGCGGGGTGCCAGACCGTGTCGAAGGCACGTGATATGTCGAGGGAGACAGCTCTAATTTCCTGTTTGGCATTGAGGACCTCCATCCATTGTTGAGACAGCAGAAGCAGCATGTCCAGAGTAGAGTGACCTGGTCTGAAACCAAATTGATGATCAGAGATCAAGCCATTGGAGAAGAGGAAAGATTTCATATCCGAAGCAATGATGGATTCCATGACTTTGCTGATAATTGGGAGAAGGCTGATTGGTCTGTAGTTGCTAGGATCTGTTTTTGCACCTTTTTTGCAAAGTATTATGCAAAGCAAAGTATTACTTTGTAATACTTTTGCAAAGTATTACAAAATGTTAAGTATTATGATGATAATACACCATTTCTTTCAAGGGAAGAGACTTTGTATTGAGGAAATGTATAAGGGTTTAATGATATTTATTATTCAAAATAATTTTAATGGAAATGTTAAGACAAGATACTATATAATTAAAATAATGAATTATTTTGAAATTCAACCTGAACTCAGGATAAAATATAGAGTTTCTAAAATAGCTCAAAAAAAGTTAGATGACTTGTTTTCCAAATATATAAATGAATGATTTTTTACCCGTTTGGGAAAACAAGATAAAATTTAACAACCATAAAAATCTTCCAAATTCATTAAGATGTCTAATAGTCGGATCAAGCGGATGTGGAAAAACCTGTTTGCTTTTAAAGATGCTCCTTACCCCCAACTTTTTAGATTATGATAATTTAATAATTTTTACGAAGTCAAGTTTTCAACCCGAGTATCAACTACTATCACAAGGTTTTAATGCGGGTCTTAAAAAGGAAGACATTATCGGTTTATTTAAACTTCAAAACAAACTAAATGATTACAACATTGAGGATATAATACAACTATTTTGTGATACACAGAAATCAAAATCAAAACCCATAATTTGTATTCTCAGTGATAATACGGATGATATACCTTCACCTCAAGATTTAGATAAATCAAAAAAGAACCTCGTTATCTTTGATGATTGTGTTAATGAGAGAAACCAAACAGGAATGGATAGCTACTATACAAGAGGGAGACATTCTTCTTGTAATTGTATTTATCTTAGTCAGTCATATTTTCAACTCCCTCGTCGCTCAATAAGAAACAATGCTAATACTTTTATTTTATTTAAGTTAAATTCAATAGATGTAAATAATTTTTGGAGAGATAATTGCTTTACGTTATGTAGTAAAAAAGAATTTGAAAATTATATGAAACACGATTGGAAAATATAAATATATTGTTGTGAAACGAGATGAGATACTAACTGATATTTTACACACATAAATGACAACTATTATTAATCTTGTGGGTAAATCTGCTTCAGGAAAGAACTTTCATAAATCTAAACTCTTGAATAGTAAAAATGAAAAGATTGTAAGTTTTTTTTTTAAGCACCCTATGATTCGTTTTGTCGGTACTACAACCAGAGCAATGCGACCAGGAGAAATAGAAGGGAAAGATTATTACTACATTTCAATGGAGGAACATATGCGATTGAGGAACGAAGGTCAAATATTTGATGAGGTCTCTCTTGGTTCTACAAAATATTCACATTGTAAGAGTGAGTTAAATAAAGTAAAATCTAATGGTCTTGGGATTTTAGAAACTAATCCTGAAGGAATGAGACAAATTATTAAACATTTGTGTGGTGATGGAGTCAAGATTTTATCATTCGGTTTTGATATCGATGAGGAGACTCAACGCAAACGTATGAAAAGCAGAGATACAAGTATTAGTGAAGAAGAAATAACAACTCGTATTAATACCAATAAAGAATTTGATGAAATATTTAAAGAAAAGCTTTTATTTCAACACATTTACTATAATGACGAAGAAAAGGAAAATTTTCCCATTGACCTTTACAATTCATTAAATGATATTTTTCAATAAATAAATACAGAAGATGAATACCGAAGAAAGAGCAAGAAAGTTTAAAGAACATCAAGAGTTGCTTTCAAAAGTTGTAAAGCAACAGGAAGAGATAAAGAAGAAACGGAGACAGAAACTAACTGGTGAAGAAGCCTTTGAAAGAAAACAAGAGAAATTTTTTAAACCACTTTTAAAAACTCAACAAATGATTTCACCTTCAGTTCCCACGGTAGAATTTACTCCAAAAAAACTTCAAATGCTCAAAGATTTTAGTCAAATGACAGAGAAAGAACTTGGAGAATTAGAATATGATGATGAAGGATTATTTTGGAAACTTGAGGAGGTAAATCAACCACCTAATTATGTTGTGGAAGCTCTTCAAAACAATGAATATTCGGCGGGTTCAAAAACCAGAGCAGGTCTCATTCCAACAGAAGAACCAGCACAGTTCCATCTTGTGAAAGAAAAGTTATTGATATTTAATGATAAATTGGTGTTCTTAAGTTCTGCTCAACCAAATGTTGAATTAACTCCAAGATTAATGTTTCTTCTAACAAACTCCGGATTCAGCGGTTCAAAATATTTTGATGAACCACTTGATATGGAAAATGCGGAAGATAGGGTATATATTGATTTACTAAACTCACTTGATTATGGAGTTTCTGTTGCCGGTAAAAGTAAGAAGAATGAGAAGGAGAAACATATTATTGATGCTTAAAGTAAGCTTGGTTTGGGTGTTAGCTTTCTTCCAAATGACCCATCACAATTAGTTAATAGGTTATTATTGTTGTTAGGTAGTAAGAAGGCTGGAAACAACAATTGTTTTAATGAAGCATCCGCCATTTTAGATCAGTTGATGAATATGAAAATAATTAATGAATGTAAATACAAAGATATTTTATTAGATATTAAATAAGATGAGAAGCACAATTCTTAGTTTTAATTTCACAACGAGTGATTACACAGCTTCATTCCCTTACCCACTACAACTTGACCCCACAAAAGAATATGAGGCTTCTTTGTTGTCAATGGAGACTTACAATACACTTTTTAATATCACAGAGAAAAACAACAAGTTTAGTTATAATCCAGGAAGTGGGTACAGAACTATAAGTTTCACCCGGAGCTTCCGAGATTTCTCAAATATCTTCTGAAGTCTCTCGCCTTATGAAATAAAAAGGTGATGAACCAAAAAATATTGTAATAGATATTCAAAAACACACTTCAAAATCAACTATTAAACTTAAAAATAATTATAAAGTTGATTTCACGATTGAAAAATCGTTTAGAGAGCTATTGGGTTTCTCTTCAAAAAAGATTGAAACTAACGGAACGTTTTACAGTGATAATGTCATTCAAATATCCTCCGGTATAAATTCAGTATTAATTCATCGTGATTTGATTGATGGTGCTTATAACGATG
Organism: Myxine glutinosa; assembly: GCF_964187855.1. Taxonomy (NCBI): domain Eukaryota; kingdom Metazoa; phylum Chordata; class Myxini; order Myxiniformes; family Myxinidae; genus Myxine; species Myxine glutinosa. The sequence goes on along the minus strand of NC_136269.1, from coordinate 66,604,597 downwards.
GAATAAGAACAAATACAATATTTTCATTCAGTGCATACTCAACCCCAATTGGTTATAAATTTAATATGGAACCAAAAAATCTTGTCTATTTACCTGTGTCAGGAAAAACCATATACAGAGTAAATTTTAGGATAACCGATCAAGATAATCGTATGATCTCCTTTAATGAAGAAATTATATCCATCAGAATTCACCTACGTGAAGTTTTTCAATAAATAAATAAATAATGGTTATTGTGAGAAAACACGAGTTGGGAAAATATAAAGTAATTACAGGGGATGGGATGGATGTTCCTTTCACCATACTATAAGGGTGAAGGTATGTTTCTTGGTAGAGGATACTATAAACCAAAGAGATAACGGGGTGTGGGACATCAATTAAGAAATAAAGGAGATGGGATAATTGATACTCTAATGGGTATTGGTTCAACCATTCTTAAACATAAAGACTTACACATAAAACATCGGACTTCCGTTTCCGGTCCCCGTGGAGCAAGGAAGCGTGTTCGACCTCTGGATGGCAGCAAAAGTTAAAGTATTTTTTCCATTCGTGTATTCGTAAATTTCTACTTGTTTTTTATTGTGCATGTGTTGCAGGGTGTTTTCCAGTTGCTGTTGATTCGCAATTCCTGCAAACTTTTGTATAATTTAACCCTTTTCTGTCCCACCGCGTGCGCGGCCTAGTTTATCTCGGCCCATCGGTGTTCATAGGTGTTTTGTGAATTTAAGTTCTTTCCTTCGCTGTATTGCTTATTTCTTAGATTTTCGCTTCTCCCCCTAACTTCCCCGAACATCGACCACTTGTCTTAACGTTTTAAATCTCTTCAAAGTCTCTTCACGTCTCTTCTCGTCTCGGGAAGTCACGTGACGTCACGTCTCTTCAAAGCTGTGCATGCGCGCACGCTTTCGAAGTTAATAAGTAACTTTTCACAATTGTGTTTTTGTCGTAATACCGGCTTTACCACAGGTCGAAACTTTATCTTTCTTTCGGTGTGTATGTAACTATTGGTGTGTCTCTAATAGTATTCTTGGTGTTGGTTTTTCATACCTGTGTACAGAATACCTGTGTGTGTACCTGTGTACAGAATACCTGTGTACAGAATCGTCGGTACAGTTCGTGTCGCATATTCTGACGCCAAGCGTAGGACTAGTAGTAGGACGCTACCGTGTCTGCCCTTGGCTTGAGGCTTTGTTTCTGTCTCAGCGGTTTCTTCGATTGCGCTCGCAATTCCTTTCGGTCTCTATTTTTCACGTTCCACGTTCGGTCTCCGTCTCTGTTTTCATCCCAACTCAAAAAAAAAAAGGAAAAAAAAAGAATATATTCCCTTCTCTGTTCTTATCCGTTTCGTTCTTATTTGTTCGTTCGTTCTTTGACCACGTTGTTCGTGATCACGTGTTCACGTCATTAAAAAATGTTTCATCTGTCCCCTGAACAATGGTATTCTGTCATATACTATAACACCTTTTTCTTCTTGTTCTATAAAAGGATGCTTTCGACTTGCTCACCAAATCTATTCATTCCAAAAAAAAATTCCATCTCTTACAGCTACAGTGCCTCTTCCATTCATTCCCTAAACTCTCCAGAACTCCACCCATCCTTCAGCGTCCTCAAACGTATTTTTGACTCGAAGGTCGCAAGAAACTCATTTTGCAAGAAATGTCCGTTTCCCATTAATCGTACATTTTTCAAAATCCAATCTCACCCCTCCCCTCCAAATCTTCCCCATCACCCATCCCTTTCAAATCTTCCCCCTTGCCCCTCCCCTCCAAATCTTCCCCATCACCCATCCGTTTCAAATCTTCCCCCTTGCCCCTCCCCTCCAAATCTTCCCCATCACCCATCCCTTCCAAATCTTCCCCCTTGCCCCTCCCCTCCAAATCTTCCCCATCACCCATCCCTTTCAGATCTCCCCCCTTGCCCCTTCCCTCCTAAACTCCCCCCACACCCCTCCCCTCTGAGACCCTCCCTCACTCCTCCCCTCCTAGACTCCCCTCTCACCCCTCCTCCTCAAAGCGTCCTCCCCGCTTCTTCCCCCTTGCAACTCTCACCTTCATCTCCCTCAACCTTCTGCCTCACTCTTCCCCCTCCTCAAACAACACCTCACTGCGCCTCACCCAATCACCATCAAACCTTTTGTCCGCCCCATTCTTCCCTTTCTGCAAGCTGTTCTGAAATCTCTGACGCACCTTCAACAGCTCTCCCTACCTCTTCCTCCTCTTCCACATCATACCCTACCGCTCCCCCCCCCCCCCCCCCCGTTCTGTTCTGTATCCGATGCTCCCCCTTCCTCTTCTTTAACAGTATGGACCTCAAACATCCGGGGCCTTCGCTCAAACTTAACTGATCTCTCCATACAGGTTGCTTCTGACAAACCAGACGTGATCTGCTTAACAGAAACTTTCCTCCTTCATGATGTCTCTGATTCCTTGGTATCTCTCCCAGGTTACTCCCTCCTCCGGTATGATAGACCTGAGCCTCGTCCTGGAGGGGGGTTGCTATCTTTATAAAAAAAACTCTCTTCCTCACTCGCTCTGCACTGCCCTCTCTCCACCTGACCCCCAGGAATACCTTTGGCTATGGCTTCCCCTTCGCTCCCACCTTTTGTTCATATGTGTGTTGTACCGTCCACCAAACAGTGATGACTCCATCTACATCTCGCTGTCTGATAACATGGACCAACTTCTATCTACCCATCCCAACTCTCTCTTCCTCATATGTGGTGATTTCAATTGTCACCATGCCAGTTGGCTGGGTGTGGGTACCTCTCTCACCAGCCATGGCTCCTCAGCAAAGGACTTCTGCGACTCACTGGGACTGACACAATCTGTCAATTTCCCGACCCGGATCTCAATCAACGGAGCATCTTCTCTTCTGGACTTGGTTATGACTAACTTCCCTGAAAATGTCTGCTGCTCTTCTTCTGCTCCAATCGGCTCATCTGATCATGTGCTTGTTAAAGTGGACATCTCTGACCATTCTCAGAGAGCCTCCTCAGCGTCGGCGAGTCTGGCATTTCACTCAGGCCAACTGGCATGGTCTTCAAGCAGCCATCAATCATCTGGACTGGTCTCCCATCTCGACCGCCTCTGACATCAACTCATCCTGGGAATTCTTCCAAAGTAAACTGCTCTCTCTCATGCACAGATTTATCCCATCTCGTCTTCAGTTGTCATACCCTTCCTCCCGTCCATGCTACACGGAATCTTGTGGTGAGGCTATTGCCCAGAAACAACTTGCTTTCGTCTCCTGGAAAGCAAATCCAACGGAAGGAAATCTCATTTCCTTTCACAGAGCCCGAAACAAGTGTGTGTCCACCCTCAGGGGAGCCAGGAAACAATATCTCTCCGTTCTCAGGACAGAACTCTCTTATCTGTCTCCCTCTTCCAAATCCTGGTGGCGTCTGGTCAAATCTGTTTCTGGTGTTTGTTCCCCCTCCATCCCCTCCCTCACCTCAAACGGCCACACGGCTGACTCCGCGCGTGAAAAAGCTGAATGCCTCAACTCTGTGTTTGCCTCTAAATCTTGTGTCCCAAACCCATCCCTCTCTGTACCCACCGTACCCAGTCGTACCCAGCTGCTCCTGGACTCTGTGTCCTTTCCTCCTGACAAGGTGGAAATGTTTCTGTCAACCCTCGACTCTGATTCTGCAACTGGACCTGACGGCATCAGCCCACGGGTCCTAAAATCTTGTTCTTCCACTCTTTCACTCCCTCTCTCTGTTCTCTTCACACTCTCTTTTGCTCAAGGTCATCTGCCATCTGCTTGGAAATCTGCCAACATCACCGCTTTGCACAAAAAAGGTGCAAAAACAGTTCCCAGCAACTACAGACAAATCAGCCTTCTCTCAATTATCAGTAAAGTCATGGAATCCATCATTGCTTCAGATATGAAATCTTTCCTCTTCTCCAATGGCTTGATCTCTGATCATCAATTTGGTTTCAGACCTGGTCACTCTACTCTGGACATGCTGCTACTGCTTTCTCAGCAATGGATGGAGGTCCTCAATGCCAAACAGGAAATTAGAGCTGTCTCCCTTGACATATCACGTGCCTTCGATACGGTCTGGCACCCCGCTCTGCTCACCAAACTCTCCTCTGTTGGTATCCATGGAAATCTCCACGCATGGCTGGTGGACTTCCTCTCTAGTCGTAGTCAACGTGTGGGCCTGAATGGGTTTCTCTCATCTCCTCTTCCTGTTCAGGCTGGAGTTCCCCAAGGCAGTGTTCTGGGCCCTGTGCTTTTTCTGGTCTTCATCAATGATCTCTCCGACTCTCTTGAAAATCCTCTCTATCTCTTTGCTGATGACTCTACTCTCTGTCGCTCCATTCTTCATCCCTCAGATCGGCAGTCTGCAGCCTCCTCACTCTCTGCAGACCTGGACAAAATAACAGACTGGGCAAACAAGTGGAACATGTCTTTCAATCCTGACAAATCTCACACTCTTACGATGTCTCTCCGAAAAGACCGACTGGACAACCCTCCCATCTACTTTCTGAATAATCCTCTCCAAGAAGTTCTGTCACTCAAACTTTTGGGTCTCACTATCTGCCATGATCTTTCCTGGGAAAACCACATTTCAAATCTGGCCTCCAAAGCCAGTCGCCGACTGGGCATCCTCCGTCGTGCGAAGTCCTTCCTTGGCACACCTGAGCTCCTCACCATGTACAAGGCTTTCACCCGCAGCTCAATGGAATACTGCTCTCCCCTCTGGGCTGGTGCTCCTGCCTCACACCTAGCTCGTCTTCACGCTGTTGAAAGCAAAGCATTCAGAATCATTGGAATCTCCCGCGATGAAGCTTACTCTAAGGGCCTCTCACTCACTCACCGCAGGCAGGTTGGTGGTCTTTCCGTCTTCTACCGACTCCTCTCTGGCCTTGCCCCCCCAGCTCTCTCTGGGCTCTGTCCCGCAAATATTCCTCCAGGTCGCACAAGATCTGCCTGCAACCCTCTTATGGTTAAACTGCCAAAATCAAGACTCTCTGCTTACCTTCACTCCTTCATTCCTCTTTTCTCCTGCCTCTGGAACAAACTCCCTCACTCTATTCAATCCCACTCCACCCTCCAGGTCTTTAAAACAGCTGTTCACCACCATCTCTTATCTTCCCCCATCCAAAACCTTGATCTTTTCTATCCCCGATAATTTCACCCCAATTCCACTTTTTGAAATACCAACTTCTGTCCTGGAAGTCCTTGGTGTCCTTGTGTTTTATACTTCTCCCACCCCCCCCCCCCCCTTCCCACGCCTCCTCCCCCCAAGCCCTCTCCCTCCCACACATCTCCCTGCTCTTAAATGTTGTGTGCTCTCAAGTGTTTGCGTGCTTCCCATTCTCTTGTCTTCCGCTCCCTCTTTTTATATATTTTGTTTGTCTGGTTGATTTGTTTGTGAAGTAAATGTCAGCTCTTTCACGAGCCTCGATTCAGTATACAAAAAAAAAAAAAAAAAAAAAAAACCTAATTGGTTCAACTGCTTCTGCCGTGGGCTCAGTTGTGGGTGCTATAAAGAGTATAAAAGATGCTCAAAAGGAGTCTCATAAATTACAAGCAATCAAAGAAATAAAAAAAGGTAAAACTCAACTATCTTCCCAAGAACGACAAAAAATCATTAAAATACTTGGGTCAGGGTTTCAACAATTTTAATGCTATATAAATACAAGTATGGAAGCGATTGATAGTATCTTTGATTTGGATGATACGATTATCATTTCAAACTCCACTAAAAAGGAAGACTATTTCAAGGTAAATGCTATAACAGGAACAGACTGGAATTCAAATGGAACAAAAAGTTTTGAAATAAATAATCAACAAACTTACTTGAATATAGCTGATAGTTTCTTGCTGTGTAAATTTAAATTCACTAAGGCTGCGAATAATACTAATGCTACACTCGTAAATGATTTCTTCTGGAAAATGTTTGATAGTGTCCGCCTGTATATTGGAACACAAGAGGTTGAAGCGGTTGATTATGTCTCTGCTACATCTGAAATGATGAAATTTACACTATATTCGTTTCGTGATAGAATGGGTAAGGGAGCTGTTGAAGGTTTTATTCGTGATATGTCAACGGGAACAAATGCTGACCCTGGTTATAGTCAAAGGAAGTCAATGTATAATGATGATACAAAAGCAGAGAATAGTTTTACTGTAGCAGTACCTCTTAAAGGTATATTTGGATTTTGTGATTATGATAAAGTTTTGTATGGGCTTAAAATTAGATTTCAACTACAAAGGAATGATAATGTAAATAGATTGCTTTTTGGGGCTCAAAATGCTTTTGGTGATAATAATAAATTTGTTATTAATGATTTGTGTTGGTATATTAGTGAATATACTCCTAATCTTAAAACGGAAGAGATGTTAAATAGAAGACTTAACTCAAAGAAACCACTAAATGTATCATACCTTAAAAGAAGATGTCAACACGTTAAACTGGAACACACTAACTACACTTGGAATTTAGGTGTTCTTCAAGGAAAGCCACGGTACCTATGGCTCATTTTTAAGAAACCAGATGGAGATGAAGGTACTGATAAGAATAATGCGCTGAGTGATAATGCTAAGGTGAAACAACTTCGGGTTTCTCTTGATGGTACATTTTATCCGCGAGATAGATTGGAAATTGATTGGGAAAAAAATGATTATGCGGAAGCCTACAAGTCTTACCAAAAGGTGTGTGAAAGCAACGCTAATAATGATCCTATTTTGGATATGGTTGCATTTCAAAAACTTTATACAATCTACGCTATTGACCTGAGTTCTCAAAAGGAAACTATAACGTCTAATAGAGTGGATACTTCTCTATACATTGAAAGAGGAGAGAATGAAGAAGTTGATGCTTATTGTTTGCTTTTGGAGGAAACAGAATTACAGATTAATACAGATAATGGTGTTATGATTAATATCACATAGGTTTTTTCTCATAAATAAATGAGTCGGAAAGAACGGGTATATGTTAATCAAATCAATCTTAATAAATTAACATCTTGTATTCAAAATCAAAAGCCTTGTATTATTAATGTTAATACAATTCAAAGAAAAGGAGCAGTAAGAATTGATGTTTTACTCACAAGAGAGCAGGTAAAAACACTAAATGATGCTGGATCACTTAAAATTAAAATGACAAAACCTATGTTAAAGAAATATTCAATACAAGAGGGAGGATTTCTCCCGTTTCTAATTCCTTTATTTGCTGGTTTAAGTGTGGCGGGAGCATTGACTGGTGGTATTTCAGCAGCGGTAAAAACTGCGAACGAAAGGAAGGCACAACTAAAAGCTCAAAAAGAATTGGAAAGACATAACAAGGAGTTGGAGAAACAAATTAGTGGAAGTGGTGTAATTGTAGATTTTGCTCAAAAACTTGAAAGTCTACCTGATAAAGCTAGATTGTTGGTTGGAGATATGCTTTCCTCTATCGCTCAAGCGGGTGTTAAACTAACTAAACGGGGTAATGGATTGTATCTTTCTCATAAATAAATGAATAAATGGTTTAAACAATTTGGAAAGAATACAACGTCAAATATAGAACTAGCTAAGTATTGTAAAAAACTAAAAATTGATAACGTGGTAATCTGTATGAGAGATGAATTAACAAAGTTGTCCAAGAATACAAAAAATATTATTATGAATTTAGACACACAGAATGGTTCTCATTGGGTTTGTATTCATAATAGTCAGGATAAATATTATTTTGATAGTTATGGTATGCCACCGCCTGTTGAAGTAATACAATTCTTACAGAATGGTGTTTATCAAACATTTCAAGTTCAAGAAATTAATTCTAAATGTTGTGGTCAATTATGTTTATATGTATTATTTCAACTCAACAATAATGAAAATTTTTATGATACCATTTTTAATCTAATATAAATGACTTATGTTGGAAAAGATGGTTCTATCTTTGGAGAATCCTCTCAGGATATTGATTTATCAAATTATTATACAAAGGCACAGGCTGAACGACAAAAATATAGCAAAAGTAAAAATATTAATATGAAGAATACTTATAAATTAATCAATTATCCAAACCCTACAGATGCGAATGACTTAATTAGATACAGTGATTTATCGCAATATATATTTTTAAAGAAAACAGCACGTTTTGTTAAACAAGTAAAATTTACAACCACAACACCTGGTTATACTGACCATACACCTTTCCTCATTGAATTTAACTACCTGCTTACAATTGAAATTTATAAAGAAGGACATATAATTAATATGCGAATTAATAAATGGGGGTATGATATGCCTGATTTAGGGTATAATTGGTCTTTTTCAATAAACATGGAAGACCTACATGATTTTAATCAATCTCGTAAAGAAGAATATTATCCGCTTGGTGAGGATAAGGATTTATGTGGAAGTACAATTAATAAACAACAAATACATGGTTTTAAGAAAAGAAAAATATATGATAGTATAGCGATGGTTAGCATGACAAAGAAGGAAGGTAATGAGATAAGGATAGAAAGCCGAGGAATACAAACCGATTTGGTAGTGGGAAGATGGGGTGGTATTACCTGTCATAATATTAATCTCACATATATTTCTGATACATAAATGGCAGGAAGAAGACTACAAGAGAATTATAATTTTTGTATTCAGGGATACCTACAAGAAAAGGGCGCTCGGTATTACATACCTTATGATTTGGAGCATATACATGGAAATTTTGTCATTAAAAACTGGCCTTATACTGATATTGCTAAACCCACAAATAGAGACTTGTTTAAAATATTAAATAAAAATGAACTTCTCAAAGTTATGAAATATAAAACTCTTTTAGAAATCATCAACAAATCTTATTGGTATCCTATTATGAGAAAAATAATTATAGATACAAGAATATCTCAAAATCCAGATGAGTATATGTATAATATTCTTTGGGGCTCAAACTCAAGGGTAGCAAGGGATGAGGAAGGAGTTGAAGAAGAGAAGGAGGAAAGAGAGAAAAAGGAGAAGGAGGAAAGGGAGAAAAAGGAGAAGGAGGAAAGAGAGAAAAAGGAGAAGGAGGAGAGGGAGAAAAAGGAGAAGGAGGAAAGGGAGAAAAAGGAGAAGGAGGAAAGGGAGGAGAAGGAGGCGAGGGAGAAAAGGGAGAAGGAGGAAAGAGAGAAAAGGGAGAAGGAGGAAAGAGAGAAAAAGGAGGAGGAGAAGGAGAAAAAGGAGAAGTAGGAGAGGGGAAAAAAAGGAGGAGGGAGGAGAGGGAGAAAAAGGAGAAGGAGGAGAGGGAGGAAAGAGAGCAAAGAGAGCAAAGAGAGAGGGAGGAAAAATATAAAAAGATGGAAATCAGTGAGATTCGTAAAAGATTGAGTGTATTACAGCAAATAAATCAATCTCAACGCACCGAAGAGGAAAATAAAGAATTAACAACTCTTACTAAGATAATGATTTTAAAAATGGTTGAGATGAGTTCAGCGAGGAGATTTACATGAAGAAGACAAAGGTCATATAGTTGATGATGTTGGTGTTATTGACTTTAGTTAGTTTTTATTTGTAAATAAATGGAGGAGAGAGTGAAGGCATTCCTAAGGATTCTTTATGTTTTAGAAATTCAGATAGAAATGTATATGTTGAAAACCAAAAAGGTTTTGATACTCTGTCGGAATTTTTCTGATAAATAAATATGAGTTATTGTCTCAAATGTAAAAAGAAAACCAAATCTAAAAATAGCTCATGTTAAAGCTAAAAATAATAGAGTTTATCAAAAAGGAATATGTGAAGTGTGTGGCTCTAAAAAGTGCCAATTCATCTCCTAAAAGTGGAGGAGACATACAAAAGTTTCTGTCAGGAAGTAAATTTACAACAACTGGAATTCCTGGGGAACTACATCTACCTGGATATTCTTTCTGTGGTCCTGGAACAAACCTGGATAAAAGATTAGATGAGGCTGACAATCCTAAACCTTGGTCCAAGCCGATAAATAGGGTTGATGAAGTGTGTATGAAGCATGATATTGCTTATGGGAATACCACTACATTGGATGAAAAACATGAAGCAGACAGAGAAATGTTGTATAATTTGTCCTTGATACGAAATCCTACATTGAGAGAGAAAGTTGATAGGTTTATTGTGAAAAAAATGATAAGTGCTAAATTGAAACTTGGTCTTGGTTATTTCCCAAAAAACTATTAAACTCCAATGATGTTATCAAGACTGAGGAGCTTTTGGCTAATGAATTACATAAACCTATAATCACAAAGTTTAAAAGAAAGAAAGTTTATTCTAAATACACCGACCACATATGGTCCGCTGATTTAATCGAACTAAATAATGATAAGGGATACAGGTATGCTTTAACCGTTATTGATTTGAGGAGTAGATTTGCCTGGGTTGTTCCTTTGAAAAACAAGAGAGGTAATACTTTAATGTTAGCCTTTAAGCTAATATTTGATAGGGATAAAAGGAAACCAAAGAAGTTATGGACTGATGAGGGAACAGAGTTCTATAACAAAATATTTATGAAATTTCTAAAGGGGGAGGGTATTAAATTATACAGCACCTTTAATGAAGGAAAAGCAGTTGTTATTGAGCGTTTTAATCGTACTTTGAAAGAGAGACTATATAAAAAATTCACACAACTCGGTTCTCAAAAATGGGTGTATTTAATTCAGGATATTGTAGATAATTACAATAATACAGTTCATTCATCAACAAAATCAAAACCATCGGAAACATTTACAAAATTAGAATATGAAAAGGAGATTAATTTGAGAAAGCCCAAGTTTAAAGTTGGTGATATTGTAAGAATATACAAATGGAAAAGTCATTTTGAGAAAGGTTATACACAAAAATGGACTCGTGAATTATTTAAAATCATTGATGTAATGGATATACAGTCCCTTGGACTTACAAATTATATGATTTAAATGGAGAAGAAATCTTGGGTTCATTTTACTCGCAAGAATTACAAAAAACACAAGTAAGCAAATAATACCCTTGAAAATAATAAATAAATAAATAAAATGTAATGGGGATACGTTTTTAAATCTGTGAACCCCAAACACAGAATCCCACAACTTTTTAGTTGGGGCTTAACTTTTGTGTGTGTATAATGGGGATACGTTTTTAAATCTGTGAACCCCAAACACAGAATCCCACAACTTTTTAGTTGGGGCTTAACTTTTGTGTGTGTATAATGGGGATACGTTTTTAAATCTGTGAACCCCAAACACAGAATCCCACAACTTTTCAGTTGGGGCTTAACTTTTGTGTGTGTGTATGTGTGAGTGAGTCATAATATACAAACCCTAACCCAACCCCATCCCTAACCCAACCCCATCCCTAACCCAACCCCATCCCTAACCCAACCCCATCCCTAACCCAACCCCATCCCTAACCCAACCCCATCCCTAACCCAACCCCATCCCTAACCCAACCCCATCCCTAACCCAACCCCATCCCTAACCCAACCCATCCCTAACCCAACCCCATCCCTAACCCAACCCCAACCCTAACCCTCACATTCAAAATCCCAACCCTAACCCAACCCCATCCCTAACCCAACCCCATCCCTAACCCTCACATTCAAAATCCCACCCTAACCCTAACATAATCTTTTTTTTCTTCTTTTTTTAAATACGTATTTCATTTATTTTTTTTCCTCTTCCTCCAATTCTGTCTTTCAAGGCTTTCAAGTTTGAAGAAGTAGAAATGGGAAGAAAGAATTTTCCAGCATTTTCTTCCTCGAACTTTCTTGATATTGCTTAAATCAAGCGTCATTAAACAAAGAACATTGTTCATTGCTTTAGAATCCAAAGAGCCTCCAAGATGGACCCCACAGGTAGAGTCTCCAAAATAAAACCAACTTTCCAAGTTCCCAAGGTATAACCACATTCCTGTTGAGCCTCCAAGATAGGTATCACATTCCGAGTCATCAAAACAAAACCCCCATTCCGAGTCTCCAAAAATATAACCATCTTTCCAAGTCTCCAAGGTAGAACCACAATTTTCAGAAATATTGGGGGTTTCCGTGATAAGTCTCACATAGTATAACTGCGGACCATCAGGGAAAACTTCCCTTTCCCAATGTTTTAGGGTTTCTATGATGTGTCTCACATAGTATAACTGCAGACCATCAGGGAGAACTCTCCTTGCCCAATTTTTTAGGGTTTCTGTGATGTGTCTCACATCGTATAACTGCGGACCATCAGGGAGAATTCCCGTTTCCCAATTTTTTAGGGTTTCTATGATGTGTCTCATATAGTATAACTGCGGACCATCAGGGAGAACTCTCCTTGCCCAATTTTTTAGGGTTTCTGTGATGTGTCTCACATAGTATAACTGCGGACCATCAGGGAGAATTCCCGTTTCACAATTTTTTAGGGTTTCTATGATGTGTCTCACATAGTATAACTGCGGACCATCAGGCAGAACTCTCCTTGCCCAATTTTTTAGGGTTTCTGTGATGTGTCTCACATAGTATAACTGCAGACCATCAGGGAGAACTCCCCTTTCCCATTTTTAAGAAATTTGTGGGTCTCCAATGTATGACTTGTATTCTGGCTCATCAAGGTAGAACTTGTTCAGTGGGTTTTGTTTTGATAACTCACAAGTATCATCATGGTAAAACTCTTTTTCAGGATTTTGTGGATCTCCAAGGTATAACTCTTTGGCTGGGTCATCAAGGTAGAACTCGTTCTGGGGGTCTTGGTTGTTCAAAATGTCTTCAAACAAAAAAATAACTTCATCCCAAGTTGTGTTAAAAGCAGAATTTTCATTTCGTATCTCAGATACAATTTCCTGTGAAAGAAAATAACAATGTATTAATTTAATACAATATTTTTATTTGTATAAATCAAGCTCTATATGAATATAAAAATAAACTGTTAACTCTTACACGAGTCTCATCTTTAAAAAAACAAAAAAAACAAAAAAACAAAAAAAACAAACAAACTTACCTCCATTGATAAGAGGTTCGAGTCCAGTTCATCAATCTGAAGGTTGAGTTCTACACAGGTAGTAGGACTCCAAGGAATAGCAAAGTTATCCCATTCCATTTCGGCATAGTAGTCCATTCTCAAGTGAAGCAGAAAGCGTGTTTGAAAAAACCTGTGTGGTCGGTGCCTTTTATAAGGACTGGGTGTGTCGTTTCCTGTGGAAATTCCCTGGGCATGTCTTAACTGGAAATGATGTGATGAAAATTCCCTGAAAATGATGTAATGTCTTAACTGAAAATGATACAATGGCAGAGTTTATAAAGTGGGTGGGGCTTAGCAAAAGTGGGCGGGCCTAGTAAAAAGTGGGCGTGGCTGAACAAAAAGTGGGCGGGGCTTAACAAAAGTGGGCAGAGCCGACCAAAAAGTGTGTGGCACTGGAGGCGCTCAAACAAGAACATTGAGGGAGGTTTATCATTTTATCTTAACTCAGTTAAAATATCTTAATAAAGAACCAAACTCAAACATCTTTTTTGTTAATATATTAGATGGTGAAGGGAGTGGCAAGAGAATTAAATTATTTCCCACGCATAAACAAATATTTGTAGGATCGATGTTTGAGTGGTCTACTCGGGATCATTGATAGTAAGAGTACCATAAGACCAAGGGGGAATCATTGTTTGAGTGGTCTAATGCACAACATTAAGGATAGGTGTCAAAAGGCTAAAAGGTTCGTAAAGAGGTGAGAGGAAAATGAACATGTAAGTGAATGGGTCGATGTTTGAGTGGGTCAAAGATAATGTGCCAGATGATATGTAGAAGAAGGATTATAGGTCTATAAGGGAAAACAAATATTTGTAGTGTTTGAGTGGTCTAATGAACAACATTAAGGATAGGTACTATAGACAAAAGGTTCATAAAGATTAGGGTGGGAGAAATAGAGGTGTTAATGGGCAATGAGGTTAAGAGGAAAATTAACATGTAAGTTAATGGGAAAATGAGAGTGTCCCAGAAGTAACATATTGTTACAGACACGACTTTGATGTTAAAGTGGGCCGAGCGGAATGGCCGTCGTGTCCGCACAAATTACCCGACTATACTCGACGTTGACGAAGTCGCGCGATGCTGACTCAATAAGAAAAAGAAGACACCCGGCTGGATCACAATAACACAATACGACACCAGGGGTTCAGTTCTCAAGACCTCCGGAGGAGGTTATATTAAGGCGGAAGGTTAGATTACAACTACAAGAGGGACAGCATAGAAAGACAAGCACTTAGACACAATCTTATATTATTCCCAACAGACGACAGATAAACGGGACAAGGCTGACTCACCCGGGGATTGATGGCTAGGAAAGGCAGAATCGATGGCTCAAGGTGCACTCTTGGCTCAAGGACAGGGTACTGTACGGTCCAGTAGATGCAGGAGGTTTCACAGCGCTCGAGGTGGCGTCTTGTCGTCTCAAGCTGGGGGCGCATCTGACGTCACATCCGGTGCGGGGCCGCGTATATCCGGCGGGGAGTGACACGCCCTCGGCTCGTTAGCTCCGCCTCGTGGAATCGGCACGTTGCTTCTCATTGGGTGCGTGCGGGGGGTTTACCAGGCTCCGCCCTTGACGAGGAGCTGACAAGGAGCCCCTTCGTGGTAACCCCGTGGAGCGCATGGTCTATGGCGCTAATCGAGCCGGTGTGAGGACGCATCCTCCCCCGCTCCGCCGCCATCTCCTCTGTTGTTGTTGTAATTGTTGTTGTAGTTGTTGTTATTGTTGTTGTTTGGGGAAGAAGATGGGAGGAGGTATGGGAAAGGTCCTAAACTCACTACTGATGCCATATAATCACATTCTGGTGCAACGAAGAGTCATAATTAATGGAAACGAGGCCTTAACTGACATAGATTAAGAATAACTAGGAAGATGTCCGAAAGTTGTCTACGTGTGGTGCGGTGGACCTGGGCACGACATTTAATGGGGGAATAAGGGGAAGGTCGGCTCTACTGATTGTTGTTTACATGCAATGGGACTAGGGAATGGGGGATTGGGGAAAGTTGGGGAGTATTGGAGAAAATAGGGGAATATTTACAAGCGGATATGGAGGCCAAATTCCATATTCGCAACAATATATACACTACTTGCATTCCTTTTTATTCCTTTATTCTCGATGTGTTTAATTATTTTCTTCAAATTCCATTTGCAGTTCCAAGCAGACATGGCCAAAGTGACACCACACTCCAATAAATAGTTTCTTTGTTCTACAAATGAGCAAGTTGTGTGTGTGAGGCATGTTTTTTGTATGATCATCATAACCTGATTTGATTGGTGCAATTAACTACAAAATAGAATTCCCACATTTTCATTGCACGCCATGTTAAGGTTTATAGAGCAGCTTTATCCGGTCCTTCCACAGGATGGTATTCTAATTAAAAAATAAACAAGAAAGAGCAATCGGGGATTGCAGACCCATGCCAGGAAATGTTTTCAGTTTTTTCTTTTAAGGCTTTTGTGCTAAAACAAATATGGCGGCCGAACCACGTGACCGATAATGTCGTTATTTATTTTTTCTCCACCAATTTATCCCCAGATGATGCTCAAGAAATTTCATCTTGATCGGATGAAGTTTTGTACTTGTCGAATTACGACGTCATAATGGAGGCATCTATGACGTCAACATATTTTTTCTCCATGGAGAGTTTGAGCCATGTCTCAATTTTTTCTATTCAGTGCTTTCGGAGATATAAAGGTGCAACGTTTTTCGATTTTTCCAAGATGGCGGCCATACCACGTGACGTATGACGTCATAATTATAATTTAAAATTTCTACAGTTGGAGTTGCACCTCTGGTGAAAATTTCCTGTCAATCGGACCAACGGTTGCAGCGAAAATCATTTATTCTGTGCGGACAAACAAAGACTCAATTGCAATACCCTATCCTCAGGCGAGGGTAACTAGAACGACACTCAGTAGAGAGCATACTTCCCTTGGCCTGGTAGGCCATTTTACTCAATGGTGAAGATTCACTTAAAAAATTAAATAATTCTCATATCTGAATCCATATACAGATCTTCACCAAAATCAAATCTCTTCTTCCTTGTCACACACACAACCTGTTCACCAAGTTTTGTCCAAATCCGTCCACTAGTTTTTGAGATATCCTGCTACAACACAACAACAACATGCATTTTAAAGGCCATTTTCCCTACTAGAGCGGGGGTTAGCCTCTTGAGATATCCTGCTATGTATGGTTTTTGGCCCTATCTCCCAATGGGGAACATTTACAAAATTAGAATATGAAAAGGAGATTAATTTGAGAAAGCAAAAAGTGGTTTTCAATGCCAGCACAAGTGAGAAAAGTGGTTCTGCAACACAAGCTCGATTCTGGAAAGTGGTTTTCAATGCCAGCACAAGTGCGGAAAGTAGTTCTGCAACACTTTTCTCACTTGTGAGAAAGTAGTTCTGCAACACCGAATCCGGATCTTCACCAAAATCTAAACATTTCATCCTTGTGACATGCACTACATCTCTGCCAAATTTCGTCCGAATCCGTCCACAACTTTTTGAGATATTTTGTTCACAAACAAACAGACAGGGGTGAAAACATAACCTCCATCCACCTTTAGTGGCAGAGTTAACTAGAACGCCACTCAGTAGAGCGCATACTCCTGCGGTGGGTCAAGTTGGAATAGTACGATTTCACAAAAGTTTGAGGGAGTAGTTCAGTGACAACACAAGACAGACTGCACAGATATATATATATATATATATATATATATATATATATATATACAGTATATATATATATATATATATATATATATATATATATATATATATATATATATATATATATATATATATATATATATATATATATATATAGAAGCTGTTAAAAAAAAAAAGAAAGGCAATTTCATTTACATTTTCAGATTCAGCATTCAATTCTATATAATTGAGTGTATTTTGAGGCATGTGTGACTTCAAATAAAATTGTAAGCCAGGAAAAATGTTCGTTTCATTCCTTAGGGATACAACATGTAAAACTGGCCCAAACGTGAAAACAAAACCCGCTCATTTTAAGTCGTACAAGCTAATGCGGACACTCATTCTTCTGGGAAGAATCCCGTGCACATGCTGGTCACACTTATAACTCACCTAAGTCTTTATAAGTTCATCAAATACTGACACCGCGATTGACATTCGCTAAGGTAAATGTTGATATCTCTTCTAAGGTAAAAAAAACCAAAAAAAAAAAACTTTTATAGCATTATACGTATCAACCGATACATTTTATGAAACGGGGAAACTTAATACACACTTTGGTGTTTTTAAAATGACAGAATATGTCTTTATTATTAAAAAAAAATGAACGTTGAAGATGACGCTGCTAAACAATACACCGCTCCAACGCATAACCACGAGTTTAAACTACATTTACAACAAATATGAAAACTATTTTCATATCACAATGTTAAATATAGAATATATAGAAGATAATGTTGAAAAAAATGAGCCCCATCTTCCAATGGTAAAAAATTCCCCAAAAAAATTCCTGGATCCAGAATAATATTCTGAGCTTCACCAAAAACTAATCAATTCTTCCTTATCCCAAGGGCAATCATCCCACCAACTTTCATCCAAATCCGTTCAGAACTTTTCCAGATATCTTGTTCACACGCACGCGCGGACACACGCGCGGACACACGCGTGGACACGCACGCGGACACACACACACACACACACGCGGACACACACACATGCGGACACACACACGCGGACACACACACACACACACGCGGACACACACACACACACACACACACACACACACACACACACACACACACACACACACGTGGACACACACGGACACGATCGAATGCATTACTCCCTGGCGGGAGTAACTAGAACGGCACTCGCTTGAACACATACCCTCCGCCAGGCTGAACAGTTTACGTTTTGTATCCTACTGATAGGCCTTTTTTTTTTTGTTTTGTTTTTATCCTACTGATAGGCCAGATCTGGGTTCGGACCTGAACCAAAATCTAATCAGCTTGTCCTTGTCACCAAACCAACTCATCCCTCAAGTTTAGTCATAACTCGTCCACAACTTTTTAAAATATCATGTTATTTATCGCTTCTCGCCCGATCTCTCAATGGTGAAGAATCACTTAAAAAGTAAATAATTATCCTATCCGAATCCATATTCAGATCTTCACCAAAATCGAATCGATTCTTCCTTGTCACATACGCTACATCTCTGCCAACTTTCGTCCGAATCCATTCCCACAACTTTTTAAGATATCTTGTTCACAGACAAACAAACAGACATGGGTGAAAACATAACCTCCATGCAACTTCGGTGGTGGAGGTAATAACAAAAACTATGATAATATTGTAACTAAGCATTTTTTAAATTAATACAATAATATTAACAATAATAATAATAGTAGTTATAATTTGGTAATAATATTGGAGTGTATAATCCCTGCCCTGGCTCAAGCACATCTGAGCTTGGTGAAAGGTGAGCTAATGCTCAAGCAGTACAGCAGGCAGGTATGCTACAAGGTATGCCGTGAAGACCAATTAAAATTTGGTCCAAAAGATACGTCTTTATAACTGTTATCAATTTAAGTATGTCCACCATTTACTGCTAACAGATCATATATTAATCTGAAAATGCAGCCATATTTTTCACCACTAAGAATTGTTTTTTGTATTCTTCATGAAGCCAATCAGATTTGTTCACAGGCAAAACTGGGTTTGTGAAGAATGGTGTCGGATCAGATCCCATTCTTATCATTTGCTGCAATTTCTCAGATTTAAAAGCTGCTATTATCGATGACAAACTTTCTGAGCTTTCTTTGAATTGTTCTTGCTTTGAGGGCACTTTGAATTGCCCCAAATTTATTAGAGATCGAATAGCGACTGGTTGCATCACTATCTGGGGGCGCGGCTTTGCCACTGATGCAGTGCCCTCTATGACCAGTCCACTGGTACTTATTTTGCCGACCTCGGAAGGATGACAGGCTGAGTCAACCCACCTGGTATTAGGACTCAGGACCCTAAGATCTAAAGTCAGCCACATTATCCATTAAAAAAACACCAGGCTTTATGGCCTACTGACTTATGGTTTGGTTAGCAGTACAGCAGTTCATACTGCATTTTTGTAATGGGGCTTCTGTTTTCACAGGCTGTAACTGAGTCAGATTGCCTCTTATAATGTTGATTTTTATCCTGTCAGCTACAACTTAAAACAGTATTAACTATTAAAAAGTACCCAAACAGGGTGGTGGCAGACACCCCTGTTGGCAAGGACCCTTGCAACAAGTGCTGGTGTGGCACAGGGACAAGAAACGTTAACACCTGTACTTTAAAGGGGGAACCCAAACGCAAATGTTTTTTTTTTTTGAAAACCATTGATCACGGTCAAATTTGAAGGGTAATTTTTCTGATATTTATTTATTTATTTTTGCCAAAGTGTCAAAAATAGCCTGAAATTGTCCATTTCCCATTTTTGACAGGGACGTCACACCATGCTCTCACCTTGATCCAAATGGCATTTTACATAGAGAAACAGTGCATGTCGAGCTCGGATTCTGATACTGATTCCAACGTCATTAGTAACTCTGAAGGTTCTCAGTATGTTGAAACGGATCAGTTGGATTTTAAAAGAAACTATTGAAGACAAAATTAGTGTTAGAAACACTTTCGGAGGTATTGTAGATCTGTATCGTTTCGAACATTGTGTGAGCGATGCAGATGAAAACGCCGGTTGAATGTTCACAACTGATTGGTAGGTTGTTTTTTTTCCATTAAATTGACAGTTTATCAGGGATTTTCTAATAATTGATAAACAAAATCAGTTATATTTATCTCCAGAATAAATATGGCAAGGCCACGATGTATAACGGACTTAACACTTACACCGCCCAGGCACACAGTTAATGTGTGGGGGGGGGGGGGGGGGGGGGTGTTATGGGAAGGGGAGAGTGTGGGATGGTGGAGGTTATTGTTAGCTGGGGTGATGGTTGATGGGGGATTTTGGAGGGGGCAGGGAAAGGGTTTGGGATGGTGTGGGTGATGATTGATTGGGGATGGAGGGAAGGGTGTTGAGTGGTGTAAGTTAACTCCCTCATTTGTCAGGCCTATGCATCTCCTCTCCTTTAGAATGAAAATCAATTTTAAAATCATGTTTGTCCAGATGTTCGTGTGGGATGGTGGTGGGTATTGTTGGGCGATGGGGGATGGTGGAGTGGAGAGAGGGTGTTAGTTGGTCGTGGGTATTGTTAGCTCGGATGAAGGTTGTGGGGGTAATGGTGGAGGCGGTTTTGGGGTGGTCATGGCTATTGTTAGCTTGGGTTTTGGAGCTCTTCAGATGCGTAATGGCAAGGTGGCGTTGATGTTAATCATCACATCCAGTGAGATGTTTGGTCGCCGGCAGACCAACACAGGTGTTTGATTCACCACTCAAATCACCCGTGTCCATATGCTGGTAGCTCGGCAGAGATGGTGTTAGTTTCGAGCAACGGTTGTTTCTTCCTTTTAATAGTGGGGTGGCATCCTCTCTCAATCTTGGCAGAAAACCCCAAGATTTAGCAATCTCTCGTGTCATAACAGTGCTCTGTAAAATGTTCCGAACACAAAATGGAGTATTTTTAAGGCCTGTTCCACACTCGTGTATTTCAGACAAACGTTATCAAATTTCTGTCAACCCTCTGATCTTTCGGCCATTGGTGTAGCGTGAAACAATCTCAATTTATATTACTACAACCAATAAGGACGCATCGACCCGCCATGTTTGTAGAAATTGGAAAATTATTCGCTGTTTGAGTTGAATCGTTCCTTGATGTTATTTGTAGACAATGCGGGAGTGGTGCTCAGCTTCATGGTGCGACGTCACAGATTTATCGTGAAGAAGATTTCGACTTGTAATCGCAAAATTTCCCACTTTATAAATTGCAAATCGGAAAAAGGCACATATCTATTTTATGGGGTATCAAGGGATAGATTTAGCATTGAGGTGGTCTGATCATTTGTGTTCCCCCTAAAGCTTGGTCATTCGCAACGTTTCTACTGGATCGTCATCTGTCACATGGAGAACATACCCAGACGTATTTTACTTCACTTTTGGAGAGTTTGGGCTTTCTTCCTCGACCCATTGTCAACAGTAACAGTTTTGCATATCCTCCTCAGTCTTGCATATGCAGCACCTGATTAAACATGAAGTTGGGATGCAATCTGCCACATGGAGTAGCCTTCACGAGCTAAGACTTTGATTTATATATGCTTGTCATGTGATAGTTCCTTCTCGTGAGCCACACTATAATTATTCACATTACAATTCACCACACTATAATTCACCACAATAATTACCCTGTGCTCGCGAAGCTAAAAGCGGGGTTAAGCATTCAGGTACGTACGTGTCTGCATTTCAGTAAAGTGTGTGCCATGTCTGCATTTTAAAAATTCATTTTCTCAGCAACCGTTGGTCCGATTGACATGAAATTTTCGCCATAGGAGGGCCTCCTCCTGTATAATATTTTAGTGAATGTTATGACGTCATAGGTCACGTGGTACAGGCGCCATCTTGGAAAAATCGAAAAAAAGGTTGCACCTCTATATCTCCGAAACTGCTCAATGGGAAAAAAATGAAACATGGCTTATTGTCAAGTACTCCGCTTGGGAAATAGGATTTGTTAATGATGTCATCGGTACTTTAATTATGACGTCATAATTCGACAAGTACAACTCTTGATTCGATCAGTATGAATTTTTTCTCTGCAATTCTTGGTCTGATTGACACAAAATTTTCACCATAGGAGGGCCTCCTGTAGAATATTTCAATGATTATTATGATGTCATCGGTCACGTGTTACAGGCACCATTTTGGAAAAACTTCACACCTCTATATCTCTGAAACCACTCCATGGAAAAATTGAGACATGGCTCATTGTCACCGACTCCCCATGGGGAATAAGATATGTTAATGATGATGTCATCGGTGCCTTCGTTATGACGTCGTAATTCGACGAATACAACACTTATCCATGCGATCATTTTTTTTTTTTTTTCCCAGCAACTGTTGGTTTGATGGACACGGAATTTTCACCATAGGAGAGCCTCCTCCTTTTGAATATTTTAATGATAATCATAACGTCATAGGGCATGTGTTACAGGCGCCATCTTGAAAAAACAAAAAACGTTGCACCTCTATATCTCCAAAACCGCTCGATGGAAAAAATTGAAACGTGGCTCATTGTAAATAACTTTCGGTGTTGTTAATAGGTGTTGTTAACGATGTCATTGGTGCCATAATTATGACGTCATAATTCGACAGGGACAACGCTTTGTCTGATTAGTTTGAAATTTATTGAGCATGATCTATGCAACAATTATTTAGAGAATATAAATTTATGATGTCATCGCTCACGTGGTCTGGCAGCCATATTGGATCAAAAAAAAAAAGAAATGTTCAAAAACAGAAGAGTTGGCTCACACCAAGTTGACTGTGCACTGTGCAGGGTAACTATTGTCGTGCGTAGCCTCCGGTTAATACCAGAGGCTCGCGGATGGACCGAAAATGGCTTTAATTGTGGCGACGGCCAAACACGGACTCAACTATGGACACGGGAGGAAGAAGGAAAGTGGGAGCTGCGGTAAAAGCTTACCTGGAGCGCGCCGACGGCAGCTTCGATCCTGCAAGGAAATTAACTCGACACGGACACCAGCTTTTGAATGGAAGGAGAAAATAATACAAGGGTTTATTAAATAAAAGGACGGGACAGGGAAACGTGATATTAACTAAAACTCCTAAATTGGGATCCCACACACCAGACCTCAAACACAAA
This sequence comes from Myxine glutinosa, assembly GCF_964187855.1. Taxonomy (NCBI): domain Eukaryota; kingdom Metazoa; phylum Chordata; class Myxini; order Myxiniformes; family Myxinidae; genus Myxine; species Myxine glutinosa. Next base: position 66,581,885 of record NC_136269.1, on the reverse strand, counting down.
CAGGGGACTGAATCACGAAAATAACACGTTCGTTATGTAGTGTACGTGGCGTGCGGTCTTATCTGGTCTCGTTGTCTTGCAGTGTAACACGGCCCCGCTCGTGTGCCACCAGGCCCCGCTCCAAGCCTCTCGCCGCTCACGAGGCCCGTGCACCAACCTCCAAAGCACCGAGCACCATGCGTCCAACGTCCCAAAAGCACCACACGGCCCAAAGCACCGCCAGCGATCTCCACACAAGGTCGATCTCCAGTCACGATCAGTCTGCCAGGACGAAGAGAGCATGCTGCGCCAGACGAAGCGCCGGATGTCCAAGAGGAAGGGCTGCGCAAACAAGAACCGGATGTGCTCTCTCAAAATGTCATTCGGCACGCACTGATATAACCTTGCCGGTGACGTCAGCCTTGGCGCGCTACCAACCAGCGACTTCCACCGAACCTTCCAGCTTCGCGCCTCTCACACTCGTTGGCTGGAGTTTCGCGCTTAGCGCGCTGACCAATCACAGGACCGTAGCGTGGTGATAGCGTGTAGCGTGGTCATAGCACGTGCTACTCGATGTTCCCAGGCCTGCCAGAGGTGTAGTTGGCGGCGGCCATCATCGGCGGTGTCTTGGCCTGGTTTCCTTTTGCCTGTTCTCTTCCGAAGTCCTTGTCAGGGAAGGGAATATTTAGTGTTGCGCTTGGGACCTAACTAAGTGTATACAGGTGTGCATTGCCATAAGGGACATGACCAGGTGTGACACACAGGGGCTTATTCTTAATCCCCAACTACTTAACACTCGAACATCCTGGTATGTTCACAGGTATACATCTTAACCTGACAAATCGCCAAAACACTCAGAACTTATTACAGGTATATTCCCTATCACGACAGTCGGATACCTACCTATGAACACAGATCTATCTGGCTCTAGATATTGCGCTACCCCCAGACATAACAGTATTCTATGAATATCATCTAGTTTTTTTAGCATTTATTCTTGTTAAATATATAAATGAACAGGGTTATAACTAATTAATTGGTATATATGGGAAAATTACATGCCGAGACCAGGAATCAAACCCAGGTTCTCTGGAAAACCATACCAGTGCCCTGCCATCTGAGCTATCTGGGTGACCCTGACTGAGGATGCAATTTTACAACACATATAATTGCCACTCTCTTTCCGTCAATGCTTCCGTGGCACTCGCTGCCAACCCTCGGAGCACCAACAGCTTCCGGGGCACTCGCTGCCAACCCTAGGAGCACCAACAGCTTCCGGGGCACTTGCTGTCAACCCTAGGAGCACCAACAGCCTACTCACTAGAGGGTCTTCCTCCAATGGGGGGGGACAAATCCATGTCTGCTATTACAAACACCACTGGGGGGGAGAAACACAATTAAATAAATAAACAGGATTATAACTAACTAGCAGAGTTACCCGGCGTTGCCTGGAAAATAAATAGTCATTCACGTATGTGTAGTGGGCTTTATATAGTCAGAGGAAGCCACGTCCCTTGGGCATGCCTTTAGTCTAAATCTGATGCATCCATGTTTTTTGTCATGAAAAGTTACCCCCATGGACCCCCTCTTCCCTCTCTAAGTCACTTCCTTAGGCTCTCCATGAGGCACAACCGAACAAACAGACATTCACAAATAGGGTTATAGATTATTTGACACATGTGGGAAAATTACATGCCCAGACCAGGAATTGAACCCAGGTCCTCTGGTGATGCATGTATGTTTATACTGTACTTGTATATTCTCTCTGCTGGCTTGCATACCGACAAATCACAGTATACGATCACATGACTGTCCATTGGAGCCTTTCACTTTTTTTATTTACATTTTATACCCTGTTTTTCCTGTTTCCATTCCATCGTGTGTGTGTGTGTGTTTGTGCGTGTGTGTGTGTGTGTGTGCACGTGCGTTTGTGTGTGTGCATGTGTGTGTGTGTTTTACATCATGGTCACTACTAGAATAGTGGCCGTGAGCTCATGTGCTGCACAAGGTTCCTTGCTGCAAGTTTCCCCAACAAAAATGGGGTGCCTGCCATGCATACACCGTGGTTATTGAATTGCAACCAGGAAATAAGATGCTAAATAAAATGTAACTTCTGGCTTTAGTACGCAGTTTATTAAAGACAGAACTATCAACTGTGAAAAGTTGTTGGAGCTGCTATTTTGCCATTTTGCCACCTGGAGTATCAGTCAGCCTATACAGACTTTAGAAGCCATTTTTATGGCAATGCGAGCCTACCAATTGGAAAGGAAATAAATCCATGAATGAGTTTCTGCCTCACTGTTTGTCTTGTTGAGAAACTTGTCTTTCTCAGAATGTGCGTATCGAGGTTTTCAAAGAAAAATAAAAGATTTTAAAAATCAGTTATAACAAAATTAAGGACATGTACTTTAGACCCAAGACTGTCAAACAAATCGATACACAAGTACCTTGGCCCTAAGGTCAAAGATTGTGGTCATAGAAGAACTCCTGCATTTTAGCCCTTATGGTCGGTCATACCATAAATATTTTCCATTTTGGAACCGCTGGCCAACACTATCGCAAAGTGGATTCCCCCAGAGTTGTGTTAGTAAGCTGTCCCTTGAGGGGGCTTATCCAATTGCACATCTTCACTGGAATGGTGACCATAAACCCATGGGCCACACTCGCACTTCCTTCAAGGGCCCTGTCAAAAGGCATGCCATGCACCCAACCTATATTAGCATCCATTAAACGGTCAACAATTATTTTAAATTGCAGCTAGGAAATAAGATATTAAGGTTAAAAATGAACTTCTGGATTTTGTAACTGTCTGTAAAACCTTATAGGGGAAGACATGCAACATTCATCGCCCTTGCAACAGAAGTGGAAGCAACTAATTGTTTGTTAATCTATTTCATTTGTGAAATTATTGATGATTGTGCTTTGTTGTTTCTGAATCATCGTATTTATTGAGATTTTTTCCACAGCCAAAGGCTCACTCACTTATGGTGAAAACATTCACAAGTCCTACAAAATGCAGCCAGTGCAGTTCTCTCATGGTTGGCTTGATGCGTCAAGGCTGTGCCTGCGAATGTACGTTTCCTGCTTCTTACAAATGTTGTGGTCATGTCTCATTATTCGTAATTCTACATGGGCCAGACAGACAGATTCGTAATTAAATGGAAAGTTTCTGCTTTGTTATTTACACAATAATACCCCCACACCCCTGGTCTTTTTATTTAGCATAATAATGCTGTTCCACTTTCAACTGATGTTTGAGGGTGGTTTCATACAAATATAATCAATTTTAAAGCATTTTCATTTGATTTGAAAGAAAATAGGGATTTTTCGTTCTCTGTTGCATGTGAAATTTCGTAATCCTCTCCCCTCCCCGCCCACATGCCAACACTACCACCTTTTTTCCCCATTCAATCTCTACTGGCATCTTTTAAGTGATAGGAATAATGGAATTCCCTGTGACTAAGTTCCTTTTGGGTGCATTTCTTTATTTTCTTTACGTAACCTTTACCTTCAAAATGGCTGTTCTGTAGAACTGTTCCTTGAAATGTCATTTACATCTACACCTTTACTTGCAGTGTGTGGGTTCTCTTCTCATGTGACATGTGCGGAAAAGGCTCCTCAAGTGTGTCCCATCCCACCTGACCAGGCACGCAAGCCTCATGGTATTGATCCTCAAAAAGGCATTGGCACAGCCTTTGAAGGCTACGTGCGGGTGAGTTTCCTTTGTCATAACTTGACCTTGATGTGAATCCTGGTATGTATGTATGTATGCATGCATGCATGCATGTATGTATGTATGTATGTGTGTATGTATGTATGTATATGTATGTATGTATGTATATGTATGTATGTGTATGCGTGCACGCTTGCATGTGCGTCTGGTTGCCCTGGCTGGTGTATTGGTAAAGTTTGCTGACTATCGGGTTACATACTTTGTGCGGGAGCGTTCCCGGCATTGCTCAGCAATGTGCCTCAGTTGCGTGTAAAAGCTGCAAGTTAGTGGCAGGGTCGTGTTTTGTCGAGTTGTCTGAGTGAAACAAAGGCGTTTTCCGTTTGTTTTTCTCATCGTATCCACTTTAAACCATCTACAGTATTCTACAAAAGTTTGGGTTATTTTCACTTTTGTGATGCTGTTCCCCATTAAACATTTGTGGGAAGTTAGAAGTGTGCAATATAGGTAGATAATAATTCAAAATTCTGTGAAAGTCAATTCAATATTGCAGATACCTTTATGTTGTTTTTAGGCCTGGCCTCGATGAGGACTACATCGAGCGTGCCTGAAGCCTTCTACATTAAAATAAAAAAAGTAATATAAAGCAGGAAGTTAACATTAATGTGAATTACAAGAAACCGCAATAAAAGTTGCAAATTAGTGAATATGTATTATTAACTTTCATTAGCTTTGTTCCCTTTCTTGAAAGTTCTGAGTGGGTTCAGAATGGTGCCATGGAAGCAACTTTCAACAGAACAGTGTGCGAAGATCCAAATTCTGCGAGAAGAAGGCCGACTTTGAATAAAATAGCAGCAAAGCTGAAGATCTCCTGCAATGGTGTGTAGTACATTTTGCAACACCTGAAAGAAACTGGCTCGGTAAAAGACAAGGCAAGAAAAGGCCAGCAAGACCCAGACGAACATCCACAAGACGGGGCAAGCACTTGAAGTTGCTCAGCTTGCATGATAGAAGGGAAATCAAGTCAGCAGCTAATGAAATGAGAACAGGCCTCAACATTAACATCCCATCCAGCACAGTGAACAGGGCTGGTTGCAGCAAGACTCCACTGTAGAGTTGCAGCAAATATACGACTGCTGAGCCCACAGAATAAGGTGAAAATAATGAGATTTGCAAGGTAACACCAAGATTGGGCAACTGAACAATGGAATCGGGTAGTCTGGTGTGGTGAATCGAAGTTTGAACTTTTTGAATCAAAGGGACACCAGTTCACATTCCAAAGACCTGGAGAAAGTTACGACACATAATGTTTGCAGGCTGCTGTGGTAAACACGGAGGAGGCTCTGTGACTGTCTGGGGTTGTATCTCAGCTTTTAGTGTAGAAAATCTTATGAAAGTCAATTGGAAGCAACCAAAAGAAGTACAAGCAGATACTGCAACACCATGCAGATCCTAATGCAAATCGTTTAATCAGAAGAGGATTCATTTTCCAACAAGATAATGATCTAAACCACATTTCCAATATAGTAAAACAATATTTGAAGAAAAGTGTACAGCTGTTGTGCTCAAAGCGTTAGAATGGCCAACCACCCTAGAGTCCGTACATGAGTCCCAACCGAGGCCATATATGATTACCTGGAAACAGAGAAGAATAAAAGGAGCCCAGCTTACGTTACAGAACTGTGGAATGTAATACAGGATATTTGGCACAATATTCCTCTAAGTGTGTCGGTCGTATACAGGAAGCATGGGTAAAAGAGTGATGGCACTCAAGAAGGCAAGGGGCAGACAAACACATGTATTGACTGATATTACAAAATGACACTGTTCTTGTTATTAGTCCCCTACCGGTGTACACCGGAGGGGACTATAGGTTTGCACGCCGTCCCTCCGTCCATCAGTCTGTCAGTCCGTCAGTCTGTCAGTCCGTCACGCAAAGAACAGTTTTCCGGACCTTTTTTCTAAACGCTTAAAGCTAAAGATTTCAAACTTGGCATATGGTTTCCTCATGATAAGTTACAGATCAAGTTCCAACTTCACGACGTTTCGATCATTTTTGACAAAGTTATGGCACTTTGAACTTTGGGAATTCTGATAATTCTGATGCTCCTTAACTCAGTGCCATTTTAAGTTTTAATTTCCTTTATATACCAATTTCTCTGCAATAATTGGACCGATTGAGATCAAATTTTCACCATAGGAGGGACTCGGTCTGTGGAATATTTTAATGGCAATTATGACGTCACAGGTCACGTGGTTCGGCCGCCATATTGTGTTTCGTGAAAACACGAAAACCCCTTTTTCTCTGCAACGGCTGAACAGATCGAGGCCAAACTTTGCAGGCAGAATCGCATGCCCATGACGAACAAAAAAGTCACCGAGCATGACATCATGCGTCACATGGTTTCAGAGTTATGACGTTTTTAAGCATGAACCTTTAAAACGGAGCTCCTCCCTCATTTTTGATCCAATCGAGGGGAAACCACAGATCTGTTCAGCGTGTCAATCTACTAAAATGTCCTTTTGGGAATTTGCGATAGGGCACGTGGTTTGGCAGATATCGTTAATTAAACGAAAATATTAAATTTAAAAAATGGATATCTCTTGTTTATTCTAGTTCTCCTCAAGCCGCACCGCGCGCTCTCAGCCTCGTCTTGTGAACGTCAACAGCGCGACAGCGCCCGCTTTCCGGAGGGGCGGAGCCAAGCCGAGCAACATATACACATACACATCGATCATTGATCGTGAACCGGAAAATATAATAAATTACTGATATTTAGCGACTCGAAAGGTTCTTTATCAACAACTTATTTTCTCGTGCTTCTGCTGACCTGTCTGCAAGGTGTATAAATCGAAGTTCCGAGTGCGAATCACAGGTGAGCCCGTCCTGAGGTAATTAGCGATTGGGAACGATTCAGAACCTGTGGATAAATAACCCTTGGTAATTTCCCCAACAGTTTTCCGGACGACAGACTGCCGGCAGGGGACATGTATTGCAGCGCAATACTCAGAATGCTCGTTTACTTAAGCAATTTGTTTCATGTGCGTTCATAAAGGCTGTTGATTTACAATAATAAACACGTATGACTGATCATGAACTCTCCTTCGTCAATCTATGATTGACCCTTTAATTTTACATCATTGTTTTTGAAATGCCTTTTGTAACCTTAATTGTTTTTATTGCACTTAAGTGATCACGACTTTGTGGTTTTTACTGTCTCTGAATTGCACTTCATGGTTTTCCATCATTGCATCATGTTTCAACCCATTGTAGATTCCCAAGCCAACTGGTGTGAAAAAGGGCTGGCAGCGCTCGTATGCCATAGTCTCAGACTTCAGACTCATGCTCTATGATGCGGCTGAAGGAAAGGGTGCCCAACCAAATGTTGGAGTTAGCCAAGTAATTGACATGAGGTTGGTGTTCTTTTTGACTTTCTTTAATTCGGCATTTTGTCTTGCATCAGCTTTACCTCTGAGCTTTGGCAAAGCTGGCTGTGCTTTTATCATCATTTGCAAAGTGATATTCCATTAAACACACATTCGATGAATGATAACATTTTACATGTGGTCAGTTCACTGTTGGAGGGGTACTCTTCAGGTAAGTTTATTTTGGCAAACAGAATGACTAATTGGTCCGTCAGCAAAGCGACAAACTTCCACGGGTAGGCTCCGCTAGTTATATATAGTAATACGTCTTAAAGCAGCAGGGAAAAATATATATATATATGTGTGTGTATATATATATATATATATGTGTGTGTGTGTGTGTGTGTGTGTGTGTGTGTGTGTGTGTGTGTGTGTGTGTGTGTGTGTGTGTGTGTGTGTGTGTGTGTGTGTGTGTGTGTGTGTGTGTGTGTGTGTGTGTGTGTATATGTGTGTGTGTGTGTGTATATATATATATATATATATATATATTTTTTTTTTTTGTTACGGACCCGCGGATAAGATGTTGATTTGCCGAGCGGATGGCGCCGCGGTCCTAACAGTTAACCCGATTCCTGAACGTTGGCCAAAATCGCGCCACAGATATTCAATATGGAAAAGACAAAAGTGACACGGATGTGAAGAAGACAGAAGTAGGGAATACGAATATAATTTATTTACTATTTACAACCAAAAGTAACCAAGGAAGAAGGAAGGATAATAAAATAATTTACAGAAGAACTCAGAGACACAGTGAAAATCGCTAGCTTATCTATCTATGCAGTCTTACTTAACCCAGGACAGAACAAACAAAACGGACTCACACGGGGAATTGCAGAGTGGATTGGCTGGAAGGAGGTGGGTGGGTGGCTGGAGGGGGAGGAAGGCACGGAGCTGGCTGGAGCTTGATCCCTCACGGGACGTCGGGCTGGACCTCGACGGCCGCCGATGCCACCGATCCTGTCGTGTGCGCGGGGTAACGGGTCGGAGCTGCTTTGTGGAGCCAACGCTGCTGGTGGGGGGTCTGGCGTGACGGGTTCTCTCTCCCTCTTTCACAAACTCCAGGACTCTTTCTCTCTTTCTTAGTCCAACCCAGTCCAACAACTTCCTCTCTTGCTTGGTCCAACTCTTAGTCCCACTCAGTCCAACTCTTAGTCCAACAACAACTTCTCTTGCTTTCGCGCGCGCTCTATATAGTGCCTCAGGCGATCAAGCCGCTGGTGTCCAGGACACGCCCATCGGTCAGCTCGCCTCGGCCCTGATTGGTCGGCACGGCCCTCTGGCTCCGCCCTTGATGACGATGGGCGGGCACGCCCAGGAGTCGGCAGCTCCTCCCCCTTCTTCTCCGCGCCGACCTCGTGGCGAATGGAGTCGCAGAGGGAACAGTTGGTAATTGCAGCAAAGTGGACGGCAGATGAAATGCAGCAAAGTGGACGGCAGATGAAATGCAGCAAAGTGGCTAAACCTGGCACTTGGAAGATGCCATGTCGGAGGGATCTACTTCATTTAATGCAGTGCAATGGAGTGTCAAATTAATGGAAGACAAATCCTTAGCCTAATACACATAATAAGGATATAACTACTGAACATGGATATATGGTGTCCTTCGTGTATGCTTTATGGAATTAACTACGGGAACGCCCTTTGACCTTAAAACAACACTGGAGTAAGGAGGGCGATATTTTTACAACTATTTACACAACAACAACAAAAAATAAAACCATTCTCATATCCACAACATATATATATATATATATATATATATATATATATATATATATATATATATATATATATATATATATATATATATATATATATATATATATATATACAGTGGTACCTCGGCTTACGAGTTTAATCCGTTCCGTGACGGAGCTCGTAAGCCAAATCGCTCGTAAGTCAAAGCAAATTTTCCCATTCAAATGCATTGAAATGCTATTAATCCGTTCCAGCCTCAAAAAAAAAACACCAATTTTTTTTGTTAGGTGCTTTTAAATAACAAAAATGTACTTTATAAATAACAAATAATGTATAAACAAGCACGACCTCGTATATACTGTACATAATACAAGAGAATGTAAAGAAATAAACTGGTTTTATTAAGCAGAGGAGAAGAGCATGCCAGGTGAGGTGTGCGTGTTGTCGACTTGGCGAGGCAGTACGATCGTACTCCTTCTACGATATGTACGATTTTGAAGCAGAAGGAGTCCATAAAGGCTATAACGCCAGCCAAGGGCGTTACGATTATTTCAAAGCTCCGGACCTCTATCCATGAAGATATGGAGAAGTTGTTGTTTGTGTGGTTGAAGGAGAAGCAGCTCGCAGGAGATACCGTGACCGAGAGCATCATGTGTTTGAAAAGATTGAAACTCGGATATCGAGCACGGACCACGAGGTGTTTTTTCTTTTTTCTTAATCTCGGTTTCAGTGAACTTTTGCTCTGTGCTCACGTGTACTGTACCTGTACCTGTAATGGTACGTCAGAGGATGGCACCTGTTGTCATCATATTAAGTGCAAGATGTTCTGCATCGTAAGTTGGTACACCGTGGTCTTTCGGCGGTGTTTAAGCCGGCCGTCTTGGCTTCTGTCACCATTGGCATTGAGTCTTTCGATGTAGGTAGGTCGTTGTGTGCCGGTGCCTTGGCCGAATTCCTTCATTGCTGCATTGTTAGCTCACCTGGTTTTTTATACCACATCTTTGGTTATCGGACCAGCGAATGACGTCATCTCCTCCAAAGTATGGCTTATTCTCACTTGTCTTGGACGATCTTCTACTTCTAGCCTTCCACCGTGCATTTGGTGTCCACTGTACTTACTGTACAGTGCCTGGTAAAATTGATGTAATGGGTTTTTGACCGTCAACGCCATGAACCGTCATGAACCGTCATGAACCGTCAACCGCCATGAACCGCCATGAACCGCTAACACTCAAAAGCCCATTTATCGCGCCTTATAAAGCAAAACGCAAACCGAAAGCCATGCCTCTCAAGCGAGGCGTGCTTCCGTGGTCACGTGATCCACAGGTGTAGCTCATTATACCCGCACGCGCGACACGCTTTGGCGGTCACGTGACCAGCCACTCTGGAGGCGGGGATCCCCGCCGATGACGTCACCGGCTGGAGCAAGGAGATTCCTCGCTCATGTATTTCGACGATTGCGTGTTTTATATCCAAGCAGAGATGCTTTCACGGCAAGATAACCGCGTGACCGGAACCGGAAGCCACAACCGGAAAATTCAAAAAAATAAATTTTTTGAGCTCGTACATCGGATCTCGGCTCGTATCCCAAAGCAACAAACCGCCCGAGCGACGGCTCGTATCCCGAAAAACTCGTACGTTGGGGCACTCGTAAGCCGAGGTACCACTGTATATATATATATATATATATATATATATATATATATATATATATATATATATATGTATGTATATATATATATGTGTACACGGAAGAAGCAAATTAATAACAACAACCACAGCCAACTACAAGAGTAGCAACAATAACTGCGTGTTATACATGAGATTACGACTGGCTCAATAGCGCAGTGGGCTGTTGACACGTAATCAATGGAGGTCCGTGGTTCGAGTCCCGTATTGTCAGAATTTTTCACACTTAGCCCCACGCAGGAATTTGATTCCTGCTTATAAAAATTGAGTTAATCTTCAATGCACTTCTGCATATACACACATACATACGCATATATATATACTTACGCTAACATTCGGGGTCTGCCGAGCAGGCACGTAAGACATCGGCCATTATAAAGCTCGCAGTGTTAAATGTGTAAAATTCTGAGGAGATTACGGCTGGCTCAATAGCGCAGTGGGCTGTTGATGCGTAATCAATGGAGGTCCGTGGTTCGAGTCCCGTATTGTCAGAATTTTTCACACAGCCCCCCGCAGGAATTTGATTCCTGTTTAGATGTATATATATATGTATATATATATATATATATATGTATATATATATATATATATATATGTATATGTATATATATATATATATATATATATATATATATATATATATATATATATATGTATATATATATATATATATGTATATATATATATATATATATATATATATATGTATATATATGTATATATATATATATATATGTATATATATATATATATATATATATATATATGTATATATATGTATGTATATATATGTATATATATATATATATATATATATATATATATATTTACATACATATACATACATACAGTGAAACCTTGACTTACGAGTGCACCAACTTACGAGTTTTCCGAGATACGAGCCGTCGCTCGGGCGGTTTTTTGCTTTGAGATGCGAGCCGAGATCTGAGTTACGAGCTTACGCCACCCGCCACCAGGTGGGTTCCGGTCACGTGGTTATCTTGCCGTGCAAGCATCTCTGCCATATATCGCTGCTGCTTTGTTTTCGCATTTTGGTTATTTTGGAAAATTTCTTAGTTTTAACCATGGGTCCTAAGAAATTGAGTGCCAAGGGCAGTACTGAGAAGAAGAAGAGGATGATGTGCTTGGATATAAAACACGCAATCGTCGAAAAACATGAGCGAGGTGTGCGTGTTGTCAACTTGGCGAGGCAGTACGATCGTAGTACTTCTACGATATGTACGATTTTGAAGCAGAAGGAGTCGATAAAGGCTATAACGCCAGCCAAGGGCGTTAAGATTATTTCAAAGCTCCGGACCTCTATCCATGAAGAGATGGAGAATTTTCGAAACATTTTGAAAGGGAGGAAGAAACAAACCTCGTTGGACAGGTTTTTATTGAAACGCCCTGCAAGTGAAAGCGAGGAAAGTGTGGCGAAAAGGGCAAAAGTTATCTCCTCCACCTCCGCCAGCATCTTCGTCTGATCTTCAAGGTAAATACACTGTAGCGCGATGCTGCGCGCGCTAATGCTTACGCAAGGAGCAAGCGGACAACGCGGTTCATACAAGTCTTTATTCAAACTGCAGCACTAAGCTGCTCAAGGCTGCGCGCCCCGTCTATATCCTGAGGCCACGCCTCTCTCCCCGGCGTGGCCCACCCCCACTTGGTGTGCGGGGTGATGTCACCACGTCAGTGCTTTCGTGTCCGCCACAACACTTAATAAAACCAGTTTATTTCTTTACATTGAAGGAGTCTGGACTCCAGCAGAATACGGATAAAAGGATGGCAAGGCACAAACTTGTCCGAGAAGATGTTTATTCGTAAAACCAACTCGGGAACACTAAAAAGCCCGTTTATCGGGCTGCCTTATAAAGAAAAACCCAAACCGAAACCGAAAGCCACGCCTCTCAAGCGAGACGTGCTTCGGTGGTCACGTGATCCACAGGTGTAGCTCATTATACCCGCATACGCGGGACGCTTTGGCGGTCACGTGACCAGCCACTCTGGCGCCGGGGATCCCCGCCGGTGACGTCACCGGCTGGAGCAAGGAGATTCTGATGCCGGTCTTGCTTGGGGGACCCATGGGTCACTACAACATTCTCTTTAATTATGAACAGTATATACGAGGTCGTGCTTGTTTATACATTATTTGTTATTTATAAAGTACATTTTTCTTATTTAAAAACACGTAACAAAAAAAATTGGTGTGGTTTTTTGGGGGCTGGAAC